>NW_015539843.1:128159-157591 GCF_001515605.1 Sinocyclocheilus anshuiensis | reverse complement strand
ACATAATTATATATTAATAAATTATAAATATAAATATTAGTAAATAATAAACATATTAATCAGTACATATGAATGAAACATTTAAATATTAATAAAATATTTATTAAAATAAAAATGCAATTAGTCTGTTAGTTCATATGTAAATTCTGAAATGGTAATTTGAGCAATTCAAACTTTAGGCATCAATGTAATGTTTTTGTGAGTCTGCGACCAATTTTAATGGATCTTTCATGTATATGGTTGGTGTGAATGTGACATATGTGTGTGTTTTGTGCATACCAGGAGCAATAGTAATAAGGACCCGCGTCGTGTGCATTAGACGAGGACAGCGTTATTTGTGGTATCCTCTGTTGCTCACTTACGTGACAGATACTGAGCCGTTACGGAGTGAAATGAACACTCTTCTTCTGTTTTGCCAAGCAAGTGAGGAAAAAAAAAACAATGCCATGATGCAATGCATTTCAATTGTCTGCACAATGAATATGAGAAAAGAATCACAAATCTTTCAGTACAGAAAAACCTTGATGGGTCCTGATGATTGAGCAGAACATCCATCAGCAATCATATTTTCTTTTTTCTCTTTTCTTCTTTTTTATACAGACAATTGTACAATATCTACATCTACAGATAAAATCATTCTTGAACTCTCTCTACTTGCAACATTTGTTTTGTGTCTCTCTTTAAGTTCATAGTCTTATATATCAGCAATATACAAAAACAATTCTTTTGGAAACATATACAAAAAGGTTGTTGTAGTTGTTTTTTTTTTATCTGGTCTCAATCCGTTAAAGCACCTTAAAAATTTCACGGTGGTGTCGAAGCATTCTGAAAGAAAAGGCATGCAGTTCTACAGTTCTACATGGTTTCAGTTCTCTGTACATCAAAACTATCTCCTCTATTATAAATTGATTTCACTTTTAAACACAGTTACATTCAGAAAGCATCTATTACAATGCCTCACTTGTGAATTAGGTAAAAAATAATAGTCTTTTAGTGCTTCTTTTTCCAGAAATAATAACAATAAACAACTAGTAATCTGGCACGTCTCTTTGTGTGAATACTTCTTTTCCAAACAATGCTTTATGAATATGCAATTTCATTAACAGTTCACATTTCTCCACCGCAGAACATCTGACATAAAAATAAAGGTTCCTCAGTCTTGTATATTACGGTATGCCTCTGTCTTTATTATGCTGTCTCTCTTTTGTTTTCTGTTTTCCTTCAACGATCCATCAAAAAAGCAACCGGCTGTCACACAACACAACACACAGACGGAGAAGAGGGAAAAAAACAGCGGAGCAGGAAGGAGATTTAAAAAAAGAGCGAATGGATGACAGAGGGCTAGTGCGAAACAGGATGTACCCTTTTGTTCTTTGTCCGGGACGGGGAGTCCTGGGGGTGACGGCTCGGGGTGTTGGTGAGGTAAACCTCCACGTCATCAGGCACTTCTTCAAGAAAGTTGGAAGGGATCAGACCCTTGTGTCCATTGAGCTCCCCCTGAATAGAAAACAGAGGACATCATGCATCTAAGGCTAAATCCCAGTGTGGCGGCTCTCCTGTGTTCAGGGCTAAAAGCAGGACTAACCTCAAACATGAACAGCATTAGGTGTTTTGCAATACACATTCGCAGAATAGTACAGTGTCTGCACCAAAAACAGAGATGGTGTGAATAATTGACTCACATAATAAAAGCCATCCTCATCGATCTCTCCAAAAACTGTGATCACATCACCTGCACAAAATGTCAGCTCAGCCTGAAGGGCAGAAAAAGTAAAACACGTTAGATCTCAGTCATCGTTCATAACTGCCACAGAGCTAATTTAATATGCAACGGTTACAACCACAATGCAGATGTATTAATAACTTTAAAGGATCACTCAATCATAAATCAGCCCCTCTCTCTCTCTCTCTCTATCTCTCTCTCTCTCTCTCTCTCTATCTATCTATCTATCACTCTCTCTCTCTATCTATCTATTTATCTATCCATCATGTCTATAGGGGACTTTTTCTCATTTCTGGACACTTACACGCTATTTAGATATTGAAGACAACATAACTTTGACAGAATTAAAACCTTCAACCTACATGAGGTTTAGGTCTAACTATATACTCCTAAAAACAAACCTAAGTAACATCAGATATCTATAAGAATCTCTACATACCCTATTAGAAAGAAAATTAAATAGCAATAATTTATAGCAACATTCTCTAGTTCAGGTTCAAAACAACATCCACCAGACTTGTGAAATACACACACAGATCAACCAACACTGGGCAAGGCAGGTCCTCTCTGTCAGACTGGGAGCTATGTTCACAAACCACAGTGATTGTGTAACCCTTTACCTCCAGTCCAACAACAGCAGCAAAAACCACACAGTGTCACAAATAACCATTCCCTATTCCTTTCATAGGAACTCACTCACTTACAGCAGAGCAGATTTCACAAAGCCTTTATAAATGCATTATGATGATTCGTGATATCCAATAAGTTCATGCATACACCTTGGAATTCAATTCAATGTTCACTTAAGCATCACGGAATATAAAGAGTTTCGTTACGCTTATTTCCTTAGAGAATCATTCATCGAGCAAATTATGAAGGCTTTAAAATACATTCAGTATGAAATGCAAATGTATTGCACATGCATTATGATCTTTGGGTCCTGTAAGTGAGATGTCCACAGACAGTACAGGTGCTGATGCAGTGCAGTGAGCTCCCTCAGCAGGAAATAGAGTGTCATTTGGCACAGGCCCAGTGAGTGTAGACTCACTACTTCCTTCCACACTCACCTCCTCACTCTGCAAGCTGCCCCCATAGCGGGCCTGTGTGCCAGCGGCAATGCAAAGGTGACAGTAAGTGACAATGGAATGTAAAAGACTTGAAAATGCTAATCATCATATATAATTATTAGCTGATGTAACCTTGTCTGTTCTGTGAGGTTTATTATTATGTTTTTTATAGAATTGGAAATGAACTGGACGAATTTGATGGGCATTACTACTAAGGACACATTTCAACGTGCTTTTAAATGCATAGTTTTTTACATTGCTGTTTTTTTGTAGATGTTTTTTATTATTAGAATCTTACATGAAGTACAATTACACTAAAACCAAGTAAATATGTTGAAAAGCAGAGTATGATTTATGGATGAC
Source organism: Sinocyclocheilus anshuiensis (assembly GCF_001515605.1). Taxonomy (NCBI): domain Eukaryota; kingdom Metazoa; phylum Chordata; class Actinopteri; order Cypriniformes; family Cyprinidae; genus Sinocyclocheilus; species Sinocyclocheilus anshuiensis. The sequence continues at coordinate 154,438 of NW_015539843.1, read as the reverse complement.
AGCAGGCCTGGTTGTCAGGATGGCAACATGAATCTTTCAATTTGAGGTTATTCTATTCTGGTGACCTCTGAAGGATACATTCAAAAGTGCATAACTTTTTATAGGTGAAGTTTTTGGAGTGGGACTATTTGTTTTCCAAACAATGACGGACCAGTGATGTTACTGTTATCTAGAACTAAAATGATTAAAAATAGTTTTCAGTAAGTAAAATAAATCTGAAATATAAATATATAAATATTAGATGAAAACCGTAAACTTTAAAAATGTATACTAAAATTAGAAATGTTGCTTTGGCAACTAACTGAAATAAATACTTAAATACCAGTACTAAAATTACTAAAAATTTGAAAAAAAATAAAAATAAAGCTAAAAACAAATAATACAAAACTAAACAAAATGACAGAAAAACATACATTTACTAAAAAAGTAAATTACAATTAAAATTAAATATGAAAATATATAAAAATAATAAAATAAAATATAAAAAGTGAATTTAAAATATTCATAAATACTATAATAATGTAAAAATAATATTAAAACTGTGCACTGTGCACGTGGGGAGTTTTGGGGAATCCTGTTTTAAAACAGGAATTCTTCAATTCTGTCTGGCACAGAAATTACACACTTCAACTTTAAAAAGGATAGGTTCACAGAAGAAAGTCACACAGGACTAGAATGACGTACAGTAATAGTGAGTAAATAATGACAGAACTTTCATTTTCTTTTTAACCAGAACTTAACATTTAGAACTGCCATGTGCCATCTGAATGAACAGTAACAATAAAAACACAAACCACACTGTTGCCCCAAAAGCAAGGAAAATAGGCAGAAAATGAATTTGGTGGCTATTACAAAGGCAGACATCCAGGCAAGCCGGCGTAAAATCAAAAGCTTATGGGATGAGACTGTAAGCGCAAGAAAAAGCCAGGGCAAAATGGAGTCTATTAGTACCTCCACATCCACGTTAGGCGAGCTCTCTCTGGGGTCATAGTCATACAGGGCCACCATCCTCCGCGTCGACACCTGGTGCTGCCTTCCACTCCTTTTGTTCCTCTCTGGAAAAAAGAGGTTAAGAATAAATGAGCAAAACAAAAAAATAAGCAATAAATACTGAAGAGAAAGAAAAACAAAGTACTCTTTGATGATTAAAATGTTAAAATTAAACAATATGTCAAAAAAGAGCATGACTTATGAATGACAGCAGGCCTTGTTGTAATAATGACATCAAGACATACATATTGCATAGAATTACATAGAATTGCATATTACCAAGTGTTTTTTCTTTTCAATGTTAAAATACTTTCTACTAAGCCAATACAGCAACATTGACAACCAATGGCATTTAATATTTATTATCATAAATTTTAACGACAATAAATGATACAAATTCTGCAAAATATGTTCTTCGCTGGCACATGCAGAACTTTTTCTTGAATGCAGTCATGAAAAAACAGAAGGCACATTTAGTAGACAAGTTATCAATATCAAATCCAAATGTCCACTATTCTGAGCTGTAGGGTCCAAAAGTTTGAGTCTACAGCATATTGAAAAATTCACATTGAAAATGAAAAGAAATAGAGTTTGAGAAAAAAATTAAAACAAAGAAATCAAAAGTAAATGCATGACACTGATCACGTGAACTCAGTATAAACTCAGTCAGATGTTCCTACTTATAGCTCAAGATGCTCTAAAATATAAAACAGAACCATTTTCAGAGCAGTTTCAGACTTGTGGACTCCACTGTTCAATCTGCATTATTCCCTGTATGAGGTGTCAGTGAGAACAGAAAGAATAACTTATGCTTGTGTGACATTCAAGTGTTGAAGGGCAACATGGAGGTGAGCTGTGAAAAGGCACTTAAGTGGAAAAGCAAAGAAAGGTTTGAATGAGAAAACTGGTGGAAAAATTTTGTGGGCACAAACCTCTCTTGGATTTCCGGGACCTGCGATTAACTGAACGGCCATCTTTGAACCTATTACAGTTTACTTGAAAAGAGGAAAACAAGAAAGAAATGAAAGAGAGAGGGGAAAGAATGAAGGCAAGGAAGGCACAGGATTTAAAGGAATAATCCATCTTTGACATTCTGCTATGATTCCTTTTATTTTCCCCAGATGAAAAAAGTCATATGAGTTTGGAACAACATAAGTGATGATAGAATTTTAATTTTTTGGTGAACTATCCCTTTAAGAGTTATACTGTATGCTGTAAGGAATAGTATGGAAAAGGTAGACAACTTACAGACTAGCACCATGTTAAATCTTAAATCAGAAAGAAAGAGAATAGTCAGAAAATGAAGCATATAGGGGTGAGATGGACAGGGTTCAGCACAAACTACCTGTTAGTTCATATCATACCTATTTTCTCAATGGGCGTGTTGAGAGGAAGAAACCCCTGTTTGAGCAGCTGGTCCATCATGTCATCATCATCCGTCTGGATCTCTGAGACCATGTTACAGGGGATGAGCCCCCTGCGGCCACAGATCTCTGCCCTATAGAATCCATCTGTGTCCTTCTCTCCAAACACCTGGACAACACAGCAGGGCCATAATTGAACTCATTTCGTTGCCTTTTTAATTACACTCACTCTCTGTCTTGCACTACTGCTCTACTCAATTTTGTACGGATTATTCACTTATGCTTATATTATTTTCATTTGTATGTCACTTTGGATGAAAGTGTCTGGTAATTAAATAAATGTAAATGGCCACTGCAAACAGAAGATATTATTAACATTGAAATGGCAAGATGGCAATGAACTGACTTGCACTAGACTAGCACTTGAACAGAACAGAACTTAGAATATATAATTAGCAATGCACACATTTTTATTTATATAAAATAGATAATTATAAATCATTATAAAGCCATATACATATGTATAGATATACAGTAAAGTAACAATAAAAAGAACAATTTAATAATCAGTATGTTTTTTTCAATACTGGCAACTATATTGTTACATAAATATATAAATATAATTATCAACTATTTTATCAGTCAAAACTTCTGTATTGGTGCATAGAATCAAACAATATAATTTAATAAAATATTTTTATACAATTAGTCGTATAAAATTATTAATGAATTAATGTGTTTTTAACATAAAAACATTATTAATTATAAATCCATATAAATATTTATATGCATAAAAATAAATGTAAAAATTACTATTGATTATATAATCATTATATATTGCTAAATTAATATTTGAAAAATTATACATGTATAATTTAATAATCAGTATTTTTAATTTGGACAAAAAACACATAAATATCATCAACAACTGGTATCAACTTTTTTTGTATTGGTGCATCCCTAAATAGAATAGAACAGAAACAAGAATAGAATTTATAATATACAATTATGAAAGCACAATGTAAAAAATTAATTAATAATTCTTATTATCATCATATAAATAAATATTTATTATAATTTATTTATTATATAGAATTCATAAAAAGTGTAATATAGTTATAGTAATAAACAATATTGAATATATACGGTATTGACACATTTATATTAAAATATGTATATGAATAATTTAATATTATACTATATAATTTAATAATCACTACTTTTAACTATTGGCAAGCAAACTGGTATATTAATACATAAATATAATGATCAATTATCTGTATCGATGCATCCCTAAATAGAGTAGAAACAAAAAGTCTTAAAAAGTGGAAAGAAATGAAAAACAAGCTATGAAATTAAACGACTGCTGAGAATTGCTTGACATCACTCAGTTCAAATCAAACCTTTATGATCTGGCCCTCCTTGAAGGGAAGCTCCTCTACAGCAGCATCAGGGTTAGGAGACATTGACAGGGGGTCATAGTCAAACATGGCCACAAAGATTCGGGACAAGTCCTCTGGCTCTGACTCATAGTAGTCTGGAGACCGCCGGTCCCGTCCTCCATAACTATCTGAAACACAGGAGAGGGCAAGCTTCTGCTATACACAGAAACCAAAGGACAGCTAAAGCCAAAAAGAGACCGCAGCATGCTTAGCCTAATCTATATCCTCAGAGGCATCAGTCTGTGACATCTAAACAATGTTGAGAAAATTACATACAGTATGCTGCTATATGACTATATGATATACAGTACGATTACTTCTTAAAGTGAGACGGCATCTTAAAACTACATATCAACATAAAATACTGATAAAAATGCTAATCACACTTGATATAAATGCATGTTCCCTATACAGTAAAATGATCTAGCACACAGCACATCAGTGGGATAATATACAAGCATACTGAAAACAGAAGAATGCAATAAGAACATGTTTGAAACCGCCATGCATATTAACAGGGAACAATAAAAACATTGCTGTTTTACTGTAACAACCTACAGAACGTTCTTGGACAGACATGCAGCAACTCACGTAGCAATACTTCACTGGAATGATCCACTACTAATCTCTTTTCTGTTATCGTATACCAAAGTCTTAGAGAGGAGTAAATAGTAGACCATGCCAGTTAATTAAAAGTGTATATGGAGCTGATAAAAGTGAATCATGCACCCAGTTACTGATAAGGATATGTAGAACATTCACAAGCAGCATTTAAAATCACAGTTATTATCATAGTCCTCTATGAAAGCTGGCACAGGAGTGAAGACATCTCTGCTCTTATGGTTTGCAGTCTTACCACATCTAACAGTAGAAAGACATTCATGCAAATGAAACAATCGAGGATCTCAAATGAAGCTCAGTAAAAGTTGAATGATGAGGAAAAAGGCAACAAGGGGAGCAAGAGGAGGAGAAGAGGGGTTCACAAAAACTGTCTGGTGTTTTAGACTACACAATGAGCACAAAGAAAGGAGCAATCACCCTTAAACAGACCGAAACCCTAACCTAATCCTAGTTATCTGTAACTAAAATAAAGAAAAATGAACACAGAGGAAAGGTAAAATAATAGTACATAAATAGAAATTGCCTCTTGATTAAAACCTAAATATACATATAAAAGGTAGCTCAATAAATATGCCTCATCTATATTTGTCTTCCAAATGTTAATGAGAGGCTCCTGCATGTCTATTAGGTAAAGGCAGCTTCTGTTCTTTTTAAGGTTAACAATACAAGTACAGCTCTAGCAACTGTATCTGAGACATGCTTCTGATTTGTAAGCTGTTTGTTTACAGTACTACATTTACAATGTAAATCTATAGGTTAAAAGAAATGTGAAGCTTGTATTTTTGGCTAAATATATGTGCTGTTTGAGCTGTACAACTGTCCCAAATTTTACTACTGCTGAACTTCTGTGTAGTTATTGTACATGTTTGCGTCCCTATAATTAGCCTATTTGTGAAAGTTTAAGGTTTAAGGGTTTAGCGTGGACATAACAGGAGCTGAAAGACTGGATATGACTTAATTTAAACAAGGTTAATAAAGCATTATCGTCACACTAATCTCATGTATTATGTTTAAATTTTGTGGCTGTATTTCTGAGACCATGTGTTTTATTTTTACCATTTATTCTGGTGAAACTGCTGTGAGACATTGTCATTTTTTTAGAAACTGAAGAATTTTTTTGTAAGAAAATTTTCATCTGTGATAAACAGCATGTCACAGAAGCAGTCAGTAGAGCTTAACCTGCATTAAGTTAAGAAATAATCATTTAAAGACCCCATGAAATTACCTAAAAAAATTCACTCTGCTTTCCTAAACTGATGTTTTTCCTACTGAAAAAGGGAGTTTGGGTGGTACAAAAGTTTGTTTTAGTATATGCCAACAGTGTATTTCGTCAGTATTTAGGAGTGGACTAGTAGACTTACCTAAAGAAAGGTAAGTTTACACACACACACACACACACACACACACACATATATGTGTATATGTGTATATATATATATATATATAAAATTCATATAAAATAAATATTAAACTAATATAATATAATATACTACTATATTATACTAGGTTGCTATGACAATTACACCGATTAAAACCAATCCCTCTTCTTCAAACTGAAAAATAAGAATTTGCTCAAACTGAAACTGGCTTTGTAAGCTATTTGTATAGGCCACTCAAAGATAACAGAAATGCACTAAAAGCCACAAAACTCTTACTTTGATTTCATAAGGGTCTTTAAACAAGATACTCTTGTAATAATCTGATATATCAGTTCAAATTTGCTCTGGTAATTTTGGTAAAATTTTCTTTTTCATGGAGGAGCCACGCCACATACCATATCGGTGCTCTGTTCGCTGTGGGGGCCATGTCCTGCGGTGGGCTACATTGGTATAGTAAACATCGTCCTTGATAGGTGAGAGGTTCCCCTCACTCCCCTCACTGTTATTCTCCACGGTGATCTCTATGGAAACACCAATCAGAGCATTACAGCCACAGCCCCTCTACTCAGCCAGTGAGTTGTGGATTATGACATTTTCAAGGCTCTCGATGTGTGTTTTAGGATCGGAAGTGCCATTCTATAGCACTAAGGCATTAAAAATGGCATACTGATCTTAAAACAGTATTGAAAGCCGGCTGACATGAGTTGCGCCAGAGTAAAACAGCAATGTTTAACATGATGGTTGTCTAGGTGACAGTGTGTGGCCTGTTAAGAGTACGGTACCATTTGTATACTAGAATCAATCATTTAATTATTAGTGAATCTGAAACAGAATCAATGGCAAAGGTCAACCAAAAGTGACTCCAAGGGCTTACAGAACACTGGAACTGTAATCATGACATGTAAGGAAAACAGAGAAACACACAGTAGGTGTCTCTACGAAAGACACTAAAGGAAGGGAGGGAGAGTCCAAACATCATGTGACCACACTAACCAATGGAAGGGACTGTCATTGGTCTTCTCTGAGCGGGTGGATAGCCGTGATTCGTCCTACGGCCGGAATGGTCCAGTCGATCCGAGCGTCCTGTTGAGGGAGAGCTCCCTAAAATCTTCAAAAGCAAATATTAAAATGTTAATCAAAGCCTGTGGTGCTTTAAAAATAGATATCCTATTAAAAAAAGATTCCCATCATCCCCAAAATGAAAAAAAAAATAAATTAAACTGATTTCTTTAGAGAACGAGATTCTATCAAAACAAGTAGGATGAACCCGCCAAAACATTTAACATAAACAATTGAAACAAACTCTGACAACAACATGAGCAGGGTTTTGGCAGAAATCAGATGCTTAACTAAAGACCATTTTGGTTTTTGTTCTGCTCCTCTTTAGTTCATATGGTAAAGTTTTCAATGTAGTTTGTGATGAGCTTTTTAAATCATATCATTCTAAATTATGGTCTGCCTACACTCGTAATGTAATGTGTTGAGTATATAAAACTGTCATTACAACTATTTAGCATGCTCAAAATCTGTATATGACAGTATTCAGGACCTTAACCACCACAGACATCCTGGGAGATTTCCCTGGAATTTTCAGAATAATGGACAATTTTTCAATATCTCATTCTTGAAATTTTCATTTGGTCCCCCTCGAATATTTAGTACTATTAGGTCAGTAGTGCAAAAACCCTGATGTATGAGCAGGTATTAGAAGAAAACAACTATGGGAAGCAAAACATAAAAAAAGGATATATTTGTACTACTCAATCCAAATAAGTGAGGATGAGTTATCTGTTCAAGCCCAAACTCAATGCCCAAACAAACCAGCTTTGACCGTTCTAATCAGTGGCACCACATTCACTGGCTTGAATAACGTGTCCATGGTGCACTGTTAAATGTGCAGATTAGCCATACTTTTGGTCTTTCCAGCTTCCCATTAACAACTGTCAACCAGTGTTTCCCAACCCTGCCCCTGGAGGCACCCCAACACTACACATTTTTTAACTCTTCCCAATCAAACATATCTAAATCAACTCATCAGTTCATGAGTAGAGACTCCAAGACCTAAAATGGATGGGTCAGATAAGGGAGACATCCAAAATGTGTCCTTACGGGGTGCCTCCAGGAACAGGGTTTGTATACACTGCTCTAAACCAGAAGTCTTCAACCTTGCTCTTGGAGACCCACTATCCTGCAAAGTTTATTTCCAACCTGTTTCAATACACCTGCCTGTCAGTTTTCAAGTGATCTTGAGGACATGGATTAACTGGTTCAGGTGATTAGGGTTGGAGCTAAACTCTGAAGGATAGTGGGTCTCCAGGAGCAGGGTTGAATACCTCTGCCAGAAACTATTAATATGGACTCTAAAGTATAAGTTGGAGGACTGTGGAAACATTGTCATTTGATTTGTGACTCTTCTTACAACAGAAACAAGAAACACTCAGAAATGGCCTTTAGGTAATCAAAACAAATCTACACATCCAAAAAATTTCACTCGACACTCTAGGAATCAAACAAAGTCACATGAGATCTAAACCAAATCAAGAAAGTCAAGAAAGATCATACAACCTAAAATCCCCCAAACATAGTAATATCAAAAGGTGAAATCAAACAACAACATAAAGTTAAGTAACGTCTAGTAAAATAGACCAAACAAAAAAGCAAAACAAGAAAAACAAAACCAAATAAACCAATGACAGACTGGGTGGAACACCATGAACAGAAGAATGGTTTAATCGATTGTTGATGAGAACACAAAGCAGTTGGTAGATGAGGAGAGGGTGGAAGTGTGAGAGGAGGGGTAGGAGACACACACCAGGGGTTCATCCATTGCCCTGTTGAGTCTGGCCACAGAGTAGGCCCTAATGTCCGTGTGATGGGTCCTGCCAAACTCGCTCAGCCTGCCCTCGCTCCGGAACCTGCGTTGGGGATGGTGAAGGTGTGGATGATAGTGGTAATGGTGGTATGACTCCTGCATGCTCCTTGTCTCCGGAATGGTATCCAGGAAGTCCTCCTCCACGCTGCACTGCCGGGTCAGTGACCTTTTCCTGCCAGCAGCCAGAGCACGCCTTTCCACAGGCCCCTCACTGTGGATCACCCGCATGTTGGGGCCAGAACCCACCCGCAGCGGGCTGCCCCCCGTGTACGAGTGGTAGCTTCCACGGTAGCCAAGCGAGCCCTCCTCCTCGCTCCCGCAGTCTAGTCCGCTGTCTGGGCTCTTGGTGGTCTGCCTGCTACTGCTGCTGCTCCAGCACGGTGGCCGCTCATCTATGGAGCTGTAGCGTGGAGAGGAGCGCTGCCTCTGCAGCCTGCGGACGCTCTTGCTTGGGGAAAGGTGGTTAGACTGCCGTGAGTCCTGGTCGTAGGGCTGTGGGCTCCTGCAAGGAGTGCCTGGACGAGCCTCCTCGAAACGCAGCCGCTGACCCATGACCTCCACCCCGGTGTCCGGTTCCTCCTCGGCAACTTCCGGGATGCTGTGTAGCCGCTTGTGGGAGCGCAAGGAGCGCTGTCGTACCACCTCCCGCTGCAGGTCCCAACTGTCCCGGTCCACCGCAAGGTCCTGACGCCTGTAATATGCCTTTTAGAAGCCGGAAAGGGTGATTGACGGAGGAGCCAAAGTTTCAGTTAGATTTGGACGTTTTTCAATTTGTTAAAATCGGGATTTTTTTTGGTGGGTTTTGTTTGATGGTGTTAGAACAGGCAGAGAAGATAAAACAGTGTGCAAATAGAGAACAAAATGGGAAAAGAAAGACAAAATAAAGACAGAATTAGTTATCGGAGGTCATGGTTGAATGTAGGGCATGCAGTCTCATTCCATGACGGACATGACATGCGACGGAAGGGAATCTGTAGAAGGAAAATGTCAGGAAATGCAAACCGTACAGAAAATGAGAACTGGAGATTATCACATATGCAGGGCTCATTGAGGCAATCCACTAACAAAGCACAGTCCAACAACAACAACAACAACAAAAACTACAGATGAGAATTCAGAACACAGAACATTAAGAAATGAATAACAGGCAATCAAAGGACTATACAGTACATGAATAAAAAAAATAAAAATAAAAATGGAGATTAATCTGCCAAGCAACAAGTGAATTGTGTTAAAAAGTAGACCAGTAACCTGGAATGGAAATTAAAAAATATATTATTAAAAAGGCAAATCTATTTTCAAGCCTATTTTCAAATCTATTTTAAAATTTCTACATCCTGATACACGTAACAGATATTTTTAGATTAAGAGGTGATTGCTACAGCAGCATATTTTTTTTTAATTATTGTTATTTTTTAGTATATAAGTTTGACACCACTGCATATATATATAGTTTTTTTTGTATCATACCAAACTGTAGCACAGATGTCTGCAGTTCGAGGCAAATCATATCTCAAAACAGTGGAATATTCTGTTATATATATAAGGTGTTAGTTTTCATACCACAATCCCAATAGCTGCCCAGGTCTCCAAAAACATAACTCAAAACAAAAATGACAAAAACTGAAATATAATATACCATTTATTGCTTCATATATTTAATACATCATGTATTTTTGGAACCCTTTCTGTATAATACTTATTCGTAAATATATTTTGAAAGAAATCTTAACAGTATTAAACATTCTTCATGAAAAGACAGATATTCACAAAATTGTAAAATTACACTGAGAAAAGTAAAACTTAACAGAAGTGTAACCAAGAGACAAACATAATCAAAAGTGAATAACTGTTTCATTTAAGCAGACTTTACTTAAATGAGATTCCCAAAATGCCCTTGGAATGATATGTTCATTTTCACCTGATCATGTAGGAGCTAATTTGACACTTGAAACAGGTTCAATTTATGTAATACTTATGCATAGAATACACAAACAAACCCTGTGTTTATTTAATAATAATCACAAACACATACAACCATGGCGTTATATTCCACGAGGTAAACACTTCAGGCATAGCAAACAAATACACACTGTATATATCTGCACATATGTGATTGTCATATGCAATAAATCTAAGAATCTGCAAGGAGATTATAGAGTAATCCAGATCAATTTTAACTAGATACAAATGCATAGTGATGCAATACTTAAAACTGAACAACAGAGTTTGCAACATCTGGAGAGCGTAAAGCATATTAGATTGTTTACTCATGCATTGCGTGTGCAGCCTCAGGTTAAGCCATTCAGATGTATCGAGCTTTGTATGACTGGACAGGCTTATACAAAGCTGGCTAAATGACTGGATGACGTCGAAGTTTGGTAGTGCAAAGCAACCCAACCCGCTAACCCACTTTTAGGATCCAGGAGAGACTGGGGTGACCTGTTAAGATCCTGCCGCTCAAGCTTTTATGCAACATCAGAGGTCTACCACCTCCTGTTTTAAATTCACCATCACAAAAACACACAAAAAACCAACTCTAGTCATATATTCAGAACAAATCCACTGAGTTACTTTATAACAAAAATACTCTTACCTCTAGAGACCACCTTAACTGAACTGCAGTTGGCCTTTCAAGCCTATTCTATAAGGTTGAAGTGCCAACCATCTAGTACTACCCCTTGGGAGGAGCCCTACAGAACACGGCATACTCCATCCCCCTTTGTCTGTCCCAGCCTCTAGCCTGCGGCCCTGTGGCCCACGCCCAAGACAGACGGCGACCGGAAGGGTGTCTGTTCCATACCTTTAATGTGTTGTGTGAGTTGATACTGCGGCGGCGCCCTTCTTCCAGCTGCATCTCCGAGTACAGCTCCTCCTCATCCTCCTCCATGATGTCAGACAGATCAGAGCCCCGACTGCTCTCAGTGTAGTACTCCTCACTGTGGCTATAGTGATGATGCTGGAGATATACACACAGAGATCTTCAAGATTTAACACTCCCGGAAGAAATCTTTAAAACTCAACAGAAATCTCACGTAATTAGAATTACACTCTGGTTTTCTAATGTTTCTGGTTCCTAATTTTGCCCATGAATACTTTGTTCTTAATTGGTTTTGCAAATGTCTTTGTTTTGTTATTTGTATAACTTTGATGTTTTGCTTGGTTTCCTTGGATTTTGTATTTGTTGCATTTGTGAATTATTAATTTATGAATCCAAGGAAAACCAGCAAAACTTCAAAGTTAAAAAAATAAAAAATAAAATTCCCTCCCTATCTTTAGACCTGTGATTTATTTGCATGTTCTTAAAGAAAGAAACACAACACAATGGAAAACAATGTAATGAGATAAAAAAATAAAAAATAAAGGAAACAGATAAATAAGCACAAAGTGGCCCTGAACATTATTTAGGCCCATATTTGAGGGCCTATTTGGCCCACATGCAAAAATGTACGAATGCTATATTTTATCTCAGATTTTATACTTGCCTGATTATAAAGATATATAAAATGTTATTTGTAGCGATATTTCTTTGTGTCCAGATAAATGTTTGCATTTTTCATTATTTTATGTTAACATTAAGTTACAAAATATAGTTATAACCAACAATTTGTAATATACATTATTAAGTCAATAAAATATCAACATAATATAAGTATAACATAATTCAATATAATATATTGTAATATATAATATATATAATATTCAATATAATATAACACTCGGAATGTACATTTTGTAATAATTTGTAAAGCATAAATAAACAGAAATGTCCATTACTTGTGTTGGTAAAGTTGTGAGCTGACTCAAAACTCCCCCCCGTGCAGTACAAAAAGATTGCTATTTCTTAGACTCACGTGTCTGCCCAGCTCAGAACCTCTGAGAAACTCATCCACAGAAGCACCTCTTCGCCTGGCGTGAGGGGAATCGTACCCATCCTCCTCCTCATCTGAGTTTAATGAATGCAGAGCGTTACCCCTGTCACTGAAGATGTTCCTCCTCTCCACCTGAAACAGATCATGTACATTAAACTCTGCCATACTGCTTCAAAGCATTCCAGCAATCCTCCATACTGACATCTTGTTCATCAAATTCCTCATTTAGCCCAACAACCAGTGGATTTACCCTGCTGTTCGGGGCGCTCCTCTGCGCCGCCTGGCGGGCTATAGCACGAGCCACTGTGTTGGGAATGGGCACTCCCTGAGGTTGAGGCAAGATCCTCTGAGGGGATGGTGAGCGCCGGCCCTCTATGTGAGGGGGCTCCAGTGTGTGTCCCGGGTGTGAAGGGGGCGGAAGTGGTGACGGGGCTCTGGGATGCGGCTCCCAGGGATGCCCCATTTGCCTGCCCATCTCTGGCTCTTTGGCATGGGGGTCTCTGGCACTTGGTAGGAGTTTGGGTTTAGACATGGGGTACGGGGAAGGCGAGGGGTGGACATGGGGGTGCGAGGGAGGTGGATGAGGGTGGGGTGGTGGGACGGAGTGGGGCTGAACATGCGGTTGTGGATGGGTTGGGGGGTAGGCTTGTGGGTAGGGAGGCGGGTGAGGGGGGTGTCCGTGGGAGTGAGGCACCAGGAGGTTGTGCGGAATGGTGGCCACGGGAGAGTCCTGCGACTCTCCTTGTGCTGATATTGTCCTCACAACCACCTCCTGCGCTTCCAGACACTGGATACGGTTCAGTTCCACCGTAACAAAATCTGCTGTGGGGTACATTATCTCTGCTATCTGAAAACAAACAAACAAAAGAAATATGGGATAAACAAATGTGCCTTTGCAAGGATAAACAATGAGTGTTTTCTGCAGATACAGTCAGGCAGTTACTCAGATTTGTACTTGACCTGCTATTTTTATTAGATATTTTCACTGCCCCCATAATAAAAATGATCAACTTTATTTTTAGCATTACATTTTGTGTTAAAAATAAAAACATTTAATTTATATATTTTTATTAAAATAAAAAATATATTAAAATATAAAATACTTCATTGATAATTTTAAATGTGATAGAAATACATTTCATATTTTTAATTTGGAAAATAATTATAAATCAAAATATAATACATAAACATAAAATAATCTACATAATGAAATAATATATATTTTAATACATTTTATTTTGTTTGTTAAAATTATTTTTTTTATATTTACAATATTTACAAGTACATACATATTATAATTTATAGTATTTTATTTCCAATAATAGCTGGAAATTACACAGCTATATTTTAATTATGTGACAGAAATAAATTCATAAACACTTTTGTTAGAAAACAGCAGCATATGGTGATTTGTTTATCATTTTCAACCAATTACAGATGATATTTATAAGAGTATAACAAGTATTCTCACACTTTTGACAAATTTTAGACAGATAGATGCTTAATGCATCATTATGGTGATTTGTTTATCATTTTCAACCAATTACAGATGATATTTTTAAGAGTATAACAAGTATTCTCACACTTTTGACAAATTTTAGACAGATAGATGCTTAATGCATCATAAAAAAATCAAATGTTTAAGCTTGCCAGGCAAAAAAAAACAAACTTTAATTTAATGAATGTAAAACAAGGTGACAAAATTACAGGGTGATGCTTCTTCACACTGGCCCTGGACCATTTAGACATCCTTATTGTTGAGCAGCATATTTCAAACCTACTGGTACATGGAAAACATCTCAGAAAAAAAAAATACATTTGTATATATGATACATAAATAATTGTACTTTTTTGTCTCACGAAAAGAGGTTAATATTATTTTAAAATGTGTTTTTGTCACATTGTCCAAAAAGACTTAAATAAACCCCTGCATTATATATAACACAGGGGAAACACTGGCAATGAAATGACACAAACGATCACCTGATGGAGCCAGTGAGCAGTGTTCAAAAATGTGAACTAGCACAACATGTTCAACCTCCAAGCTGACCTTAGACCTTTCATTTAGGCCTCCATTAGCAGGGCCCACTGCTCATTGCAGATCAGTAGCTGTTATGCACAAATGGCATGACGATAGTAAGAATCAGCAACATCACTTCACCTTTTGACCTTTAGTGCAGACTATGTAGCCGATTACATTGGCTCCATTGGAAGTGCCGGTAGGAGTGAGGGAAGGAGGCTTCCAATGGATCTGCAAGACTCCAGGTGTCTGTCCCATCTGAACTTGCACATCCTGAGGAGGTAAAGGAGGACCTGAAAAAAAAAAAGAGTTGCTACACTGTTTCATGATTCAAGCAAATCTGTGAAGGTCTGCTATTGTGTTTGTGGGTGGGCTGTGACATGCATTCTGCTTTCAGAAACACGTGCATGCTAGTGTATGAAAATTTGATGCATGTGTAATGTGCATGTGGGTGTGTGCGCGTGCATTTTACAGCCGTAAGGGATGCCAGCTGGGCATAGACGACAGTGTATTTGCTTATGTCAGCACTCTGAATTTATGTGGGCTGATTCATCTTAATCATACTGAGAGTTTTATGTGGCTGCCAGCAATGGACTGCACCATCTCAGAACCTAAAACACACAATGCTCTGTTATCATTTCAGCTGTTTTGCATAACAGTACAGAGCAGGCATCATTCACTCCATCTCTTGCTTGGTTTTAATTCAAAACATTTAAATGTTTGTCAGGGCTGGTTGTCAATACAGATTTCCTAATTGGATTCGATTTTGATTCAAAAAAACTCTCTTTTTTTTTCCGATTTGAATCTAATTAGGATTCAATTCCAATTCATTTGCGGATATTTCAGTTATAATGTCCATTTTGTTTGCATGTTCTTCCATACAGAAAGAAATTTTCTCTTTGACAGGTTCAAATCAGAAACTCTTCAAAACAAAATGACTCATAAGAGTGATTCATTTCAGTAATCAGGCTACACTTATCACACTGCATGTTTCTGATTCACTAAAAACAAAAGGCTCATTAGAGTCATTTGCTTGTCAATCCGACTACTCTGACCATACTGTATGATTTTGATTTGCTAAAAAGAACTGGCTTATAAGAATCACTTACCTGTGAATCTGGCTACTGTGGTCATGCTGTACTACAAATTATTGATTCACTAAAAAGAATCAGCTCATCAGTCATTTGTTTGTGCATCTGGCTACTCTGGTCATGCTGTACTGTATGTTTTTGATTTGCTATTAAGAACTGGCTCATAAGAATAATTTGTTTTGTATCTTGTTTTTGCATGCAGCCTGGGACAGGTCTTTGCGAAAACTACAAGAACCAGACATGTCCTCTGCACAGACCCTATGGCCAGCTTTAACTCCATCCCACCAAACTCTGGTGTAATGTACAGTAGCCCGATCTTCAAGGAGAAGTAACTGGATGAATATTTTGAAGGATGCCAATCCACAGTCTGACTCGTGATGCAGCCTGGAGTTAAACCACACCATGTTGGTTCATCTGGCCAGAGGAGAATTGCCCCACCCCCCGACTGAGCCTGGTTTCTCCCCAGATTTTTTTTGTTCCATTTTTGTCACCAATGGAGTTTGGGTTCCTTGCCACAGTTGACTTTTGGCTCGCTTAGTTTTGGACACTTACTATTTGGCAATATTACTGACTTGACTGCATGGACACTATCGGATGAGAACTGAACTACACTCTTAAAAATAAAGGTGCTTCACAATGCCATAGAAGAACCTTTTTTTCTAAATGGTTTCATAAAGAACCTTTGACATCTGAAGAACCTTTCTGTTTCACAAAAGGTTCTTTGTGGCGAAAGAAGGTTATTCAGATTACAAAAAGGTAAGAAAGAGATGGTTCTTTAAAGAACCTTTGACTGAATGGTTCTTTGTGGAACCAAAAATGGCTCTTCTATGGCATCGCTTGAAGAACCTTTTGAAGCACCTTTATTTTTAAGAGTGTAAGCTGGATGATGACATCACAGCTGCTTTCTAGATGAATTAAACTCATTCTACAATTGATGAAATTTACACAGTTATTTAACCAAATTGAATTAACAATGAGCTGATTTCAAATGAATAATGACTAAGGAGCTTTATAGCAGAATTTAATTTTGATAAATTATTTTAACAACTTTTTAACTGCATTTAATTGAGAGATGCCATCACATTTGTTGTATACTAAAACACAAAATAAACGGCTTTGTAAACTGTAAACGGTTTCCCAGTGACATGCGCCCACTCAAACGATCAATTAAGAAAAGCCATCCTGATGTCAGAGAGCAGGTAGTCCTGTCACAGGTTTGAAATCTTCGATGGATCACACTAATCCACACTGATCACTTCTCTGCCCACCACATGACAGATCATCAGGGGGAGCGCTTAATCAATGACCACCCCTCACTGATCAGAGCCCACGGGCCGCTGACCAGTCCAGAGACATCAGGGGCATGATTGAGTGCCTGTGGAAAGACAGTGGATCTAAAAGTGGATCATTTAAGAGAAACTGGATCAATGCTCTATAATTGAAAACAGCTCAAAGGCTGTCTTTATCTGATCAGGCATTCATCTGAGGCCGCTGCTGCACGGGTAAACGCCTGCAGATGGATGTCATGAAATAAAACCCTGCACCGTTAGTCCGCAGGGAAGCCCGCCGATGGGTTTACGTTGCCCTGTGCATATTACAGTCTGTAGTTGGGGAACACAATGTGAGCGAGACTAGACCGAGGGTTAATTTATCTCAAGATGTCAAAATGTCCTGAGGCATGCACTCCACTGTGCTGGAAATTCGATAATCTGTGAGCAGGACTGTTCCATCATGAGTGGCCTTCCCTTAATTAACGTTCTATTTCAATTAAAAGTATCAATTAAAAAAAAATACATCAGAGAGAGGCATTGCGGGAGAAAAAACATTCCTGTTAACACTTTAAAAGCATGACTTCCATGTTCTTACATTTTTTAAAACAGAGAGAGAGAAAAAAAAAAAACTGGGTGCACAAAGCCAAGGATGTTGCATCTGATATATTGCTTTCCAGCTAAACTGGGTTGAATTGTTTTTCACATATTCCTTTAAGTTTTATTAAAGGTAGCATGTTGTAAAATGACAGTTTATAAAATAAATGACACAATTATAAAATGTATTAACTTTATGAGTTAAATCAGACTACTCCGGTTGCGCTGTATGTATTTGATTCACTAATTCATTAAGAATGACTCATTTCATTTGCTGGGGAATCTGGCTATTATGGTCACACTGTACTGTAAGTTTTTGATTTGCAAAAATTAATCGACTCTTAAGAATAATTTTCTTGTGAATCCGGCTCCTTTGGTCGTGCTTTATGTTTTTGATTTGCTAAAAAGAACTGGATAATAATAATAATTCGCTTATGAATTTGGCTACTCTAGTTACTCTTTCCTGTACATTTTTAATTTGCTAAAAAGAACTGTCTCACAAGATTCAATTGCTCGTTGAATTGAATCCGACTACTCTGGTAGCACTCTATGTTTTGATTAAATTACATAATTACAAAATTACTTAACTTTACAAGTTAAATGTTGTGCTTTTGCACACCAACCACTATGTAAATACTTAAACACACAGCTGAAGACTGTGCTTTGGTATTCACCATAAGAATGATGTTTGGCGATTTTATAATTCACAGCTTCAACTAACACTGGCAAATAGATTCATTGCTGTCATGCTTATTTAATGAAGATACACTACCGTTCAAACGTTTGGGGTCAGCAGTGTTGTTATTAGTAGTTAATTAATATTTTTATTCAGCAAGGATGAATTAAATTGATCAAAAGTGACAGACATTTATAAACTTTTGAAGTATGAATACTTCATGAAGTATCAAACTAATGATGTATGAAGTGTAATTTTTGAGATATTAAAAGCATCTTCGGGTCTCTCCACACCAAACAGAACATTAGGGTTAATTAGCATTCTATGGCAATAAAAACGGCAACTGTTAATGATCACAGGCTCAGCTGAGAGCTACGGCACGGCAGGAGACAGCCGTACTAATGCTGATGGCCTTTCATTTCCTCCCTGGACAATGGCTGTCGCACTCAGGATGGGAGGGAAGAATGAGCTGGCACTGAAAGCATCTTCATACACACGTCTGCTTTGCTTCTTGGCATTGCAATGAGAGTGTATACGTCTATGAGTGTGTGTGCCAGTGTGAAATAATGTGGGAGACAGTAAAAAACGAGCAAGCGAGGACTCCCTCAGAAGCAGAATACCGGGCATCCCCCTCTGCCCTCCCCTTTCTCACATCCTCTCTGATTCTTCCTCTTTTAATCTTCAGTCGCTCCACTTCCCTACTGCGGCAAACGCTTGTCCCATTTCCATTCATCACGCATTCATTCATTTCCTTCGCTCTCATTCGTTTGTACTCCAAAGCAAGGCACCTTCATGGTCCGCTGGGAACAGCGTTGAGAGATCAAGAAAAGCAAAATGCAACTAGGTTGATCAACATCTCAGGTAGATGTCTGCGTAATAGGTGTTATGCCAAAACCAGAGCCGACAGCTCTTCGTTTATATGCTAAAGTGCCATAGGGTTCTTTTAATGAAGGCAGCTTGTGCTTGTCTACTTGTCTCTCTAGGGTAGGAAGCTCTTTATGGAGCACTAAACTTCCAGGCTCCTCCTTTAGCAGGTTGAATTGATGAACAGGAAGAGCATAGCAAACATCAAGGTTACATGCCTAATGTTAACTGTTATCTGGCACATGAGGAACTCCCACAAACAACTGACAACTTATATGATCTACAAGGACATTTTCTCTGAGGAAGCACCATCTTCAAAATATTTGGATGAGAATTATAATTGGACAAGGATTATGATTGCTGGTCTCATAGGAGTTGGTAGATACAAAGACAAACTTGTTCTCTTCAAGTTCAGATTTTTCAGAGTCTCCTCTGTGTACAGATATTTTCAAAATTGGCCCTTAAAAGTTGAAAAAAGTGAAACATTTCTAGATGTGGGTGGTATTTGGGCCTTAATTACATCCATAATAAATCCACAAGACCAAGAATACTAATACATGTGTTTTAATCTTAAAGCATAAACCTTATTAGGCTTTCTGTCAGCTTTAGTCCCTGTCATGATCAAAATGTGAGATTAACATTTTAGTTGGGTACAACATTTTGCTCATTTTAAGGTACCAGCAATTATAATTCTTGAGATATCATGCCCTAAAAACATGGCATAGGAAATAATGATGGGGCTAAAAAATATTTAAATCTGCAAGAAACTAATCCATGGATTAATTACAGAGCAACCACTCACTTCAGAGCACCCTAGCAACCACACTACATTGTGCTAACAACCATTTAGAAGCAGAACATTTTTGCAACCACATAGCAACAGCCTAGCAACCACACACAACATCCTGGCATGGTGGTGACAATTTTTGCACAATTCTCGAGAAATATGTACTGTAAAAATCCAAGTATTCTTATTATTCATTCAGGATGAGGCTTAAAAAGAAGGTTTAGCAGTGAATGAGTGATAACTAGGGCTGACAATTTAACATGCAAATTTACTGTGATAATTTATAACAAAATGTTTTGGGTTGGTAAGATCTTATCTCACCAAGGTTCACCATTTATTTAACCAAAAATACGGTAAGAACAGTAATAATATGAAATATTATTAGAAATTAAAATAACAGGTCTATATTTTAATATATTTTAAAATGTAATTTATTTCTGTGGTGGCAACGCTGATTTTTCAGCAGCCATTAATCCATTAATCCAGTATATATATATATATATATATATATTAGGGCTGTGCAAAAAACCGAATCGACTGACAGCCCTAGAGATAACAAGATCTCAAATCACTAAGCAATAAGAAATGAACAATGTAAAGTTGAGTGTGCGCTCAGTGTTAGCTGACCCACCGGCTGGCTGTGTGCAGAACTCCACTGAGACCTCCTTCTTCTCCCTCTGCTCAAGGGGAAGCTGCCAGGGAATCTGATGGGGCCGGGCCACCACCCGTATCTTATACACTGTCATGGGCTTGAGGTTGTAGAAGTGGTATTTGTACCCTCCAGGCTTCACAACATCATACTCCACGTCGTTCAGGAAGATCATGTGGCTGTAGTTGCTGTTGCTTGGCATCCAGGTGAGCTCAGCCGATACTTGTGTGATGTTCTCCACACGAAGGTAATAGGGTGCCACAACCACATCTTTCCCCATCAGCAGTGTGCAGCGCAGCGGATCGGAGAGCCCCCGCTCCGTCATGCTCTGGATGGAGATGCGGTGCGTACAGGAGGCCAGGTTCAGCTTCTCGATCAAAGACTTGGTGCGGCCGCCGAAGGGCACGCTCATGCATACCTCCTGATCCACCAGTACATTGTAGCCGCTGATGGACGACCACCCGGGCAGCACCACCGGAGGGTCCCAGCTTATGATAACGCTCTTGGCCAGCTGCTTGATCAAGGTAATGCGGCGGGGGTAAGGCACGATGTCTTCTCCGATCTCGTCAATGTTCACGTCCAGCGTGCCTGTGCCATTGCTGCAGGGTCCCAGAAAGTCCATGCCCAGACCCATGCTCATGCCCAAGCTGCTCACCCCACTGCTGCTGCTGGTGCCCGTCCCGGTACCCGAGCCCAGGGCATCCAGCTTCTCTGAGAGCAGCGTGCTGAGTGTACTGACGGCACTGCTGGGCATGGAGGCGGGGCTGTGGTTGAGGTAGGACGGTTCCTTGATGCAGTCCAAAAGAGGAACTGACGGGAGCTCCTCATCCTGGACAAAGTCCACAAAGTTGGAGGGAACCAGACCCTGCTGTCCGTCCAACAACTCACCTGGAGAACAGAAAAGGGTACCGAGTGATGAATAATGGCTGCTGAAAATTCTGCTTTGCCATCAAATGATTATTATAAATAGGATATTTTAAAATTACATTTTAAAATATATTCAAATAGAAAACTCTTATTTTAAATTGTAATAATATTTCACAATATTACAGTTTTGACTGTGTTTTTACTTTAATCAAATAAATGCAGCCTTGTTGAGCATAAGAGACTACTTTAAAAAATGTCCTTGACTGACAACCAAACTTTTGAATGGTAGTGTATAACTGCTCTGAAGTTGTACTGTAATGTGACATACCCTCATAGAAGCCGTCCTCATCCATGGTCCCATAAACATACAGGTACTTCCCAGCCACCAGGGGGAGCTCTGCTTCAGGATGCTCATTGGGGCCATCATAAGGGTTATAACTGCAGGGAGTACATGCTGAATTCAATTCATGAACTTCATTATTATTATTATTATTATTAAATCAAAAACCTAAAGGAGAAGTCTATACATTTTTTAAATTTCAAAATAGTATTAGAACAAAATGGTGATATTACTAAGCCATTTGTGGGTTGATTTTTTTTTTCCTGAAAACTTAAACACTGTAGCTCTGTGGCGGTTAAAAATCATTGCTCAGTTTGTTCAAGCATCCTAGCCAGCCTGATATAGTGGGGTGAAACCCATTTGAAACATTATTTTTCATAATTTTTATGATACAACCTGGCCATGCTAGTGGAGCAATGGAAGCCTATGGGGCAAGATGACCAGAGGAATTAAAAGCAGATGCTTACATTACAACCTTTCCTAGTATCTTTAAATGGATATCACCCAAAGTTACCTGGTTTACCAAGTTCACATGATTTTAACATAAATTGAATAGATATTTTCTGATGGCACCAAACCAGTCTCGTAAGTGTTATCATAAGTGCTATGATTATACTATCAAAAGAGTGTGAAAGTATATTTTAAAAGTTTATCTGCTGTGCTTGGTAGATGAGGCGAAATGCTTGTCTGTGGTAATTGACAGTGTGCACAGATGTTGTTGATACACTTAACTTGTACTTAACTCAGAGTATTTCTTAAAGGCAGACCTAATACAGTGACTAATGCTATTCTACACCTAATCATTACAGCTAATGGCATGATATAACAAATCATTATAGCTAAGGACATGCTATAACCTATTATTACAGCAAAGTCCTATTGTAACGTACTGTAACATGTTACAACAGCTGTAGTGGATCCACTCACTTGTAGCGGGCAACACACAATCGCACTTTGCCTGTGTATCTGGACTTAGACCTGGGGGACGAGCCTTGCTCTTTGTCCATCTAAAGGAGAGAGGAAAAGTGGATAGATGAGTTAATGGTCAGCTTTACTAGCTTACAGTATTGTTGTTGTTAAGCAGCATGCTAAGCCTTGACAGCACAGGGAGTTTAATGCTTTGTTCAGACAGATTTTTTGGCATAGCTGACTCATATCTGTTTATTTTTTTGTAGTCTGAACAGCAACAAACCACATGAAATCCAGTGTTAACAAACCTGATCCAAACCACATTCATATGTGGTTTCAAATCAGATTACATCTGATTTTCCAGTCTAGTCAGATCAGATTTCAGATAGCTGCTTTTCGAAATTCAGGATGTCTTTTGTGATGTAGATACACCAGATATTGGTGACAATTCCTGAAGCGGATCATATTTAATCAAACTGCAAAATGACACTGTGCACACTCAGACCTAAAGATCAGATTTGAAAACCAAATCGGATTTATGTGTAGTATGAACAACGCCTAAGAGAGTCAATGAAAAATCAGTGGGTTATAAAACATAAGAATGAATGTTTTTCGAGTTTTGATTTTTGATAAATGTTTGGGCAAAAATGAAGTCTGAAATAACTGAAAGCAAAGTCTAGTGTGCAATCTGATAATGTGGGCGATTAAGCCAATAACACCAGCAGAGCACAGTCTGAGCAGACAGATTGGACTATTCACACCCACACACTCTCTCACACACACAGCCTGTCAATGCATACTGTAATTATTCTCATAATGGCCAAATCACTGTGGTACATGACACACTATTAGAATCTACTTTGCTCTCTTAGAATCTAGAATATATTGGTTAGAAAAAGAATCTATTCTATTCGACTATTTACAAACCTTTCAGTTTAATAGTTTAGTCTCATCCTGTTTTTATTTTTTAAATAATCTTTAAACTTTATAATACATTTAAGTTAAAAAATTAATTAACAAATATTAAAAAATAAATTTAAGTGAACATTTTTCAATGGACTCTTTTCACAGACTGCGATGATACATTTCCAGAGTTATTAACATTGTAGATCTAGTACAGTTTTTAATATTTTCATTTTTTCTTAAGTCATGTCTGAAGGGCGTTGTTAGGCATGACACAAATCGGAGTGCCTGCAATCCCTTCAGCTGTGACTTATTCACAATACAGCACACCTTGAGTACCTTTTTTCTTACATACATTACCTTTAGATTTAAAAAAAAATAATTAATTAATTAATTAAAAACTGTTGTTAATAACTCTGGAAATGTATCACAGTCTGTGAAATGGTTTCCACACAAGAAAAATATTAAAACCAAAAATGTATGTATTGATTCATTAAAGTTTGTTAAATGCACATAGAACCAAAACCAAAGTCCAACACATTAACATTCTTGTGCTGGCTTGCAAGCCCTGGCATTTCCTTCAGATAATGCAAATATAATCGATTTTATTCTGTAGAACCTCAGTTCTTTTTATATATTTAATTTTTGGTTCAAAAGATTAAACCTCAAGACTAAAATCAAACTGTAAATGGTTAACATTAAAGGGGTCATGAACTGAGAAATCAAAATTCCCCTAATTTCTTTTATGCACCAAGAGCTTGTAACACTCCAAAGAGAAAGGAAAACTTGAAATCGCATCATATGACCCCTTTAACATCATAAATCTAGTACAGTTTTTTAATATTTTCATTTAACATTTTTTAAAATTTAATGTACATTTATAACACTAAACCTTGTATTATTTTACCTTTGCATTATATTTTAGAACACTGCTGTGTGGATGTTTTTAACACAACAGGTGAGGAAGTGATGGCAAATTTGACATCTTTCTCGTATCTGACCACTGTAATCAATCTAACAATGTTTTTTTTCCCCTTTTGAAAAGTCACAGAAACACTATCATTGATTTTTTCCTTTTGCTTTTGGAGCAAATGGGAACTCAAAAATATTTTTGTTGTAGTTTCCATTCATCCAGAAGTTTACTCAACTATGTTTCTGAGAGCCCTGGAAATGTGAAAATTAGTTTTCTTTCTTGTGTTTATTTGGAAACTGGATTATGATTGGTATTTTCTTTTTTGGCATCTATTTAGCCATCTATAGCTGCCTGTACTTGTGTCGCTTTATTGGTTGATTCTTGCATTTCATTTACATACAGAACCAAAATCTAAAGCCCATTAACACATTAACATTCTTGTGCTGGCTTGCAAACTCTGCCATTTCCTTCAGAAAATGCAATGTAATCTATTTTAAAAGATTTAACCTCAAGACTAAAATCAAACTGTAAATGGTTAACATTAAAGGTAAAATGAACTAACACTCACTGATTAGTTTGTGATACTCACAGCAGTGGAGATGACGGGCCGCACCTCTGAGAGGAAGGTTCGCCGTGGGCTGGAGGTTGTGCTGCGTGACAGGAAGGTGGGTTTGACAGACAGGAGCTCTAACCCAAAGTTACCTGGTTTACCAAGTTCACATGATTTTAACATAAATTGAATAGATATTTTCTGATGGCACCAAACCAGTCTCGTAAGTGTTATCATAAGTGCTATGATTATACTATCAAAAGAGTGTGAAAGTATATTTTAAAAGTTTATCTGCTGTGCTTGGTAGATGAGGCGAAATGCTTGTCTGTGGTAATTGACAGTGTGCACAGATGTTGTTGATACACTTAACTTGTACTTAACTCAGAGTATTTCTTAAAGGCAGACCTAATACAGTGACTAATGCTATTCTACACCTAATCATTACAGCTAATGGCATGATATAACAAATCATTATAGCTAAGGACATGCTATAACCTATTATTACAGCAAAGTCCTATTGTAACGTACTGTAACATGTTACAACAGCTGTAGTGGATCCACTCACTTGTAGCGGGCAACACACAATCGCACTTTGCCTGTGTATCTGGACTTAGACCTGGGGGACGAGCCTTGCTCTTTGTCCATCTAAAGGAGAGAGGAAAAGTGGATAGATGAGTTAATGGTCAGCTTTACTAGCTTACAGTATTGTTGTTGTTAAGCAGCATGCTAAGCCTTGACAGCACAGGGAGTTTAATGCTTTGTTCAGACAGATTTTTTGGCATAGCTGACTCATATCGGTTTATTTTTTTGTAGTCTGAACAGCAACAAACCACATGAAATCCAGTGTTAACAAACCTGATCCAAACCACATTCATATGTGGTTTCAAATCAGATTACATCTGATTTTCCAGTCTAGTCAGATCAGATTTCAGATAGCTGCTTTTCGAAATTCAGGATGTCTTTTGTGATGTAGATACACCAGATATTGGTGACAATTCCTGAAGCGGATCATATTTAATCAAACTGCAAAATGACACTGTGCACACTCAGACCTAAAGATCGGATTTGAAAACCAAAGCAGATTTGTGTGCAGTATGAACAACGGGTAAGAAAGTCAATGACAAATCAATGGGTTGTAAAACTGAATTGTTTTTTCAAGTTTTGATTTTTGATAAATATTTGGGCAAAAATGGAGTCTGTAATAATTGAAAGCAAAGTCCAGTGTGCAATCAGATAAATGTGGGCGATTAAGCCAATAACACCAGCAGAGCACAGTCTGAGCAGACAGATTAGACTATTCACACC
>NW_015539843.1:125605-128141 GCF_001515605.1 Sinocyclocheilus anshuiensis | reverse complement strand
ACACACACACACACACACACACACACACACACACACACACACACATACACATACACACACAAAGGTGACTGATTACTTCATTACTGTGTACAGTCTCATACTCCTCTCTCCATCTCAACACATCAACACTGCTGTTGATCTTATCAGTCTTCAGATTTTTCAGCATTAGACATTGTTTCATATTTCCTTATGGGAAGGGTGAAGGATGAAGGATGGTAAACTAAAGGTGAGCGAATATGAAGTGAACTATAATCAATCAATACCTTATACACTACTGTTCAAAAGTTTGGGGTCAGTAAGATTTTCTTGTTTTTGAAAGAAGTCTCAGCAGGGCTGCATTTATTTGATCAAAAATACAGAACCGTCATATACACACACACACACACACACACACACACACACACACACAGCCTGTCAATGTATACTGTAATTATTCTCATAATGGCCAAATCACTGTGGTACATGACACACTACTAGAATCTACTTTGCTCTCTTAGAATCTAGAAATATATTGGTTAGAATAGAA
This sequence comes from Sinocyclocheilus anshuiensis, assembly GCF_001515605.1. Lineage (NCBI taxonomy): Eukaryota > Metazoa > Chordata > Actinopteri > Cypriniformes > Cyprinidae > Sinocyclocheilus > Sinocyclocheilus anshuiensis. The sequence continues at coordinate 127,615 of NW_015539843.1, read as the reverse complement.
TCTACTTTATTCTATTCTCTTATATTCATTGACTATTTACAAACTTTTTAGTTTGATAGTCATAGTTCAGAGTCATCATGGACTCTTCACAGGCTGTGATATATTTTCAGAGTTATTAAAGGGGTCATATGATATGATTCCTTCTAAGGTGTGCTTTTTAAAGTGGTCAAAATTAAAAAAAAATTTACCTGGTGGATGATACAACAGTAAAGTCTTGCATTGAAAGAGGGACCCGAGCCTAGAGAGCAGAATATGGGTGAGCCTTTTTGCCAGTAAGCAACCACCTAACAACTATCCAAAACACCTTAGCAACTGCACAGCAGCACGCTGGCAACCAGCCACAACACCCTGGAACTGTGGCTCACAACCAGGGACCGAGGTCATGAAATTAATAATATCCTAAGTCATTATATATACACAACCATTCAAAAGTTTGAGATGAGTTATGATTTGTAATGTTTTTTAAAGAATACTATATTTATTAGATGAAAAATACAGTAAAAACAGTAATATTGTGAAATATTATTACGATTTAAAATAATAGTTTTCTATTTTAATATATTTTAAAAAGTAATTTAATCCAGTGTTGACAGCAGCCATGTCTCCAGTCTTTATTGTCACATGGTCCTTCAGAAATCAGTCTAATAAGCTGATTCACTGCCCAAGTAACATTTCTTATTACTATTAATGTTGAAAACGTTTAATATTTGCTTAATATTTTTGTGGAAACTGTGATACATTTTTTTCAGGACTCTCTGATGAAAAGAAAGTTCACAACATTTATTTGAAATATAAATCTTTTGTAACATTATAAACATATTCACTGTCACTTTTGATCGATTATATGCTTCTTTGCTGAATAAAAGTACTAATAAAGAAAAATAAAAAAACTTTTTTGAATGGCATTATGGCAAATGCTGAGCTAATGATTGGTCATTCCCGGAAAGGTTACCTAGCAGCATCAGCATGACGTTAATAATATTCATAAACATGTCCTCACAGAAAGTCCATTATGTTCCAGAGATGACAAATAGTGAAACTAGCTAATATATTTTATAAGAAATCATCATTGTCTGCAAGCGACAAAGCTGAATTTTCAGCAGCCATTACTCCAGTCTTTAATGTCACATGATCCTTCAGCAATCATTCTAATATGCTGAATTGCTGCTCAAGAAATATTTCTTATTATGATAAATTTTTGGTGGAAACTGATTTTTTCATAAATAGAAAGTTCAGACGAAACAGCATTTTTTGAAAGATATTTTTTTTTCTGATCAATTTAATGCATCCTTAGAAATGCTTAATAAAAATGATTAATTTCTTTAAAAGGGTTTAAACTGTATTGTATGTATTTGTCTTAACAAAATGACAAAACATATAGCATTTATTTTAAACAAATAAAGCACAAACATGTTTTAAGCAGAACATTTCTTAGCTTATATATACTGTATATATATATATATATATATATAAAAATGTATATACTGTATACAAATATATTGTTATATTGTTTACAATTAAGCCAAAAAATATTAAACACTGTCAAACTGTAAAAATTACTCAGAAAAGTGAGGTTAGTTCTGGGAACATCTAATCATTTGAATTTCTAACGCAATGACAAAGATTCCCAAAAGTTTCCAAATATTTTGAGGTTCTTGCATATTATATATCTAATATTTAGTAAATTATTTAGAATGAATAAAACAGTAAAATGTCAAATATGGATTTTCACCACCACATAATGCAATGCAACTCATTAAAATATTTAAAGTTCCCATTAAATCAAATTTAAAGTTTTTTGGGTGTTAGTATCAATATGTTAGTCTTAAGGTTATCGATAAGGCAGTGTGCTCCAAAACAGTGACAAAATTCGCATTTAGAAGATATAAGCATTCAAAGCTTGCAGTTCGTCACTTCCGCCAAAACGGCGCAACAATTTTTTTGACGTCACATCATACTTCAGCTTCTCATCAAACTTTCTGTCCAATCAAATGCTCTCTAGAATCCGAA
>NW_015539843.1:119461-124902 GCF_001515605.1 Sinocyclocheilus anshuiensis | reverse complement strand
GGCTGCTTGATATGTCCCGCCCTGTCTTCCTGTTTCAGTTAAAATGACGTCAACACATAGAGTAACACTGCGTGTTTCTAAGCATTTCAGGGGACCTTTAAGGAAGTGTAACACATGACCTTCTTCAGTATGCATACTGTACCTTTCCCAGAGGGGGCAGTGAGGCCGTTGAGAAGCTGGGAGAGGGTGAGAGGTTTGGTGGGTGAGCCAGGCGAGTCGCCCCCTGTCAGCTGACTGCTGCTCAGGATGTCTAACTTCCCAGCCTGCAACCTGAACTTCTCCAACTCTTTTGACAGCAGGTTAAACTGCTCACTCTGTGCCCGGCATTTTTCCTCCAGTTCTCTCACTTTAGCCTGGAAAGAAAAAGAGGGAAGGAAAGAAAGAAAAAAAAGAGAAAGGCTAGGATTAAAAACATATACAGACCATTTTGGCTGGTCTGTGATAAAAGCATTGACATTTAAAACTGGTTACAGCTTTATTAACATCTATACTTCACATTAACTAACCGATGAAAGCTAATGAATGGAGCCTACAAACTCTACCAACTGTGAATGTGGTAAGCAACCTACAATACTACAAAAAATGGCCTACATCTAAAAGGAGGTTTTTCCTACCAAAAATCGCATTGTGTTCTTAGTGCGAAGGAAACTTCTCAGCTTCAGACACCAACAGAATCAAACAAAGACAGGAGTCAATCTATGTTCAGCTGTTATTGTACATCAAATCTCTTTTTTGATCATGATGTTAGCGATGGGAAGTACTATTAAATGGAGGAGGGTACCACACATGCCAAAATAACAGTAAAAGCTGTTTATGCCTGATGATTTGACGAAACTCGCATGTATATTTGTACATCAATACTATTAACCACATTAGAGAATCATGTGTGTTTGCATTTTAACAAGTCAACATACAACTGTAATTTGACCTGTTATACTTACAGTATGTCTTATGCAACATGTTTATGCTCAGTTACAAGTTCGCATAAATCACTAAATATGGCTTTTTGGGCAAGCAAATTAAAGGAGGGTGGTGGAAGGGAGACATGTCACGTTCTGCAATCCATCAGTTATGTTTGTTGTTGCTGATCTGATCTGCAAACGCACATATCCATGAGGTGCTAACAGGATTCAGCACAAGGCAGCACCCATGCATTGCAACACAGGAGGAGCTGAAAGGATCAGGCAGTGAATGAGAAACTTTTACCACTTAGTTAAAAGAGCAAACTGGCTTTTGCAGCACTTTCATTTGTACTTTATGAACATGCCCTCAAATACAGAGGCTGCCCTCATCTTCATTTATCTCCTGTGTTTAGCTTCTGTACAATCAAAAAACCTGCCTCCCAAGAGGAATGAGGGGATAACAGAACGGTTTCCAATCAAAAAAGAATAAATAAATAAAATCCACAGTTGAAGACATTTTTACTCTTGCTTTACTGAAGGTAGAGGTAATTCACAGGCAACTTTTGTCTTTGTTTTTCATTAGATAAATATCTATTTGGATGGCAACAAAGACATTCCACCACCCCAAAAAATAACATAACTGAAATAATAGTAACAAACAATTAATTGTAATATTTAAATATGATAATATTTTTTATATTTAATCGTTTTTTCTATTTGATATACAGGTGTATATTTTTATGCATTTATTGTTAAAAGAAGTTTAGTTTTAATTTAATTTATAGACTAATATAATTATTAATATTAGTCTATAAATTAAATAAAAACTAAATTATCCACCCAAATACTTTTTTATGAAAATAAAATAATGTTCATAAATAGACATAGGTAGGTAGGTAGATAGTTTAATAAAATGTATATATAGCTAGTAATAATTAAATTTAAAAATGTTTTTTGATAATTTTCCTGATGTTATAACATTATCAAAAAATAATACATACATAAATACATAAAATCTAAATTTAAATTTAAAAATGCAATAAAAAGCAGCTGTTTGGCTTTGAAGACAAGCAAAATTTGACCCTTTTACTTTAAACATTTATAAAACACATAAGCAACTTTTGTCAGTAATGTATAAAATGACTATGAAGACTGATGGTTTGTACTAAAAAGCTTCAATAATTTGATCTACGGTGATATAGATCAAAGATATTGATCAAATGTTTACAGATCAATCATGGATGAGCAGTACAGTAATTGACAGGACAGCTAAACGAGGTGACAGGAACTACCCCCAGTGAGTCACACGGGGAGGAGAGAGAGAACTCTGAGGAGAAGTAACTCGAAAATACCTGCATGCTGTCCAAGTGATTCTGTATATGCAAAAAAAAAAAAAAAAAAAAAAAAAACAAACATTAATGAATTGTATAATATTAGAATATTAAACACTATTTTTATAAAAAAAAAAAAAAAAAAAAAAAAAAAAGACCAGTAACACAGTGACAAGAGATGCAAGGAACCAAACAAATCACAGTTGCACACACGAGCATTTCTACAGTTTCAAAAGTCACAGAGACCCAACATGAGTACAATTTCAACCCCATTTTCCCTCAATCGCCCATTAATGGCAGCAATGAATGAAAACAAGAAAGTAGAATATGGTAAATAAATCATTAAATATGTATCAGAGAGATGTACATTAGTTTAAAACAATTATTAATCAAGCTGGTTAGCAAGGATATTTACACAAGATTTTTTATTTATTTAATACATTTTTCTGATGTTTTTTTCAAATGTCATAAAGTGGTGTAAGCTAAGATGTGACTCATATGGTAGCCAGATTTTTGGCTAATATGAGAAAATATACGATGACGCATGTGGAATGTGCTATACTATCATGGTCAGTCAAGATACGATTTAAAATGCATGCTTATATGCACACTCACATACACATGCACTGACATTCATGAGTAGATATCATTACTCACCTCTAACAGATGGACGGCACCTTCATGTTCCTTCTTAGCCTCAACCTGAGCCTATAAACAACACAAAAATAATATATGACCAAGTCAGTCATGCCATACTTCATAAAAGTCACAGCCAAATATATTCCTGCATGTTCCTAGTGTATAAACATTCTATTCCCAAGTTTGACTGAATAAGCTTTAAGCAACAAGGACTTGTGATCGGATGCAGTGCATTGTAGGGTCATTCATTGTAACTCTCAGCAGCTGTGGAAAACAGCATTCAGTTCCACATGAATAGAGGAACATCTGTTGGAGTGTCAGCCTCTGCAGTATCACAACATGAGGGAACATTTCAGAATTATGTATGGAGATTCACCTTCAGAACAACAAAACTGGGTTCTTAATGTCTTGACTTCTTCTGATGAGAGTGTGTGCCATTTCTTCTGTTTATTCTCCTCTGTAATCACAGTGCTCCATTCAATAAAGACAGACAATGACTCAAATGTTTCAGAGGGTGACAATGTGCACGCATTCTGGAGAATATGTCAGATTTGATCACCTGCTCTGCCATTTCATTAGAGAGTAATTTACTCTGAGTGGTGAGACAGCGGCACTTTTCTCTTCATTCAGACGAGAAATGAGAGGAATATTTCAGAGTTATCTAAAATTGCTGAAACACTTTTTCATTAAACATCTCTCTTCATTAAGAGCATTCTGAACAGCTGGATTTTATTATTGGGTGTTTCTACAATTTTAAGCTTTTTTTTGTCACAGGGGTTGATTTTTTTTTAATTAAAACATATTTCATCATTTATTATGAAACTCGCATTAAAATGATCTTGGACACTTTTTACTATGCCTTCATCAATAATCTCTTCAATACACCTTATATGTAAATATTTTATTGTTCTAAAATGAGACTTTCTATCTTAAATTATGAAAACCCATCATAAAAAATAATTACAATTTTTACATATAATTTAAACAAAGAGTGTAATTTGAATACTTATGTGATTTATATATTTTTTTATTAAACTGTCACATACAACCAAAAATTTTGGCCCTAATACAGTTTTGTCAAATGATGCAAAAAGTTGGAAAATATTATTTATTTTGTATTTATTTAGGATACATATAATGCTATGAAATCAGCTATGAAATCAGCCTTAGCAAAAGCCTTGTTTAAACAGATACCAGAAGCTTAAGCATGATGCAAGGTCTTCTACACTCTGGCCTGTGCATGAGCTCCAAAGGATTTGGTGTGGTTGGAAACCCTGATCTCTCACCTTCTGCAGAAGGTCAATCTCCTGCTGCTTGGCACTAAGGACGGCCAAGGCTTGTTCATGCTCTAATTCTAGCTGCTGCCTCCTCTCTGCAGCCTCTCGCATATGCTGGGAAAGAGAGAAGACAGACCAGGAGGTGAGAGGAAACTCAGCGAAGGATGAACACAGACAGAATGAGAGCAACCATCAATCATTATTAAAGGGATAGTTCACCCCAAAAAAGAAAACTCAGTTGTCATTTACTCACCCTCATGATGACTTTCTAGAGAGGAGCACAAAAGGAGATATTAAGAAGAATGTCCAAGCTGCTTTTTTCCATGCAATTAAAGCGGATGGGGATCAGGGACAGCTACGGTAATCACTGATTTCATAGTAAAACAGCAGCTTGGACATCATGCTAGATAACTACTTTTGTGTTGTACGCAATAACGTCACAGTATGGGTTTGGAACAGCATAAAAAGCAAAGCTTTTTAGGTCACACTAAAACACTTTTAGCTGCTGTTAAAACTCAACAAAAGGAGTCCCTGCACTGATCTATAGACGCTCTTTTTATATCAGCTTATAAAAGTTCAGTCTCCAGGAGCACCAGAGACAAAATTCCCTTCTAATCCAGGAGTATCTGATGTAAGATTTCTTTTTACCTGAGCATATCAACTCTGAATTGGGGGCCGTTCACACTGAACGCAATCAAAGACTATAGAATATCCAAGACGTGTCACTCGTGTAGTTTTGAATGGGGAAAAATGCAACGCTCAATATGGCCTCTCTATTGAACGAAGCCCCGCCTACTGAGTAAAAGAGCCAATCGCTAATCGGTAAAGTCAGCGCGTTACTGCAGCTGCCCGAGAGGCATGCCCGAGAGGCGTTTCAAAGATGGCCACCGAGTGACATGACTTGCCTTAAAGGGACTTTGACGCAATCCACTGCACTGCTTTTTCATTGTTTTAATATCTTAACACGCATTGCGCTTATGTCCCAAGTCTTTTGCTTTGTCCCGCAAATGACACAGCCTTCACAAGGTGCTCGAGTTAAAAGCAGCTAAACTGTTTAAAACGTGTCTAGATGCTGCACTTTTTAAATTCATTGCAAGTACAACCATGTTCGGTGTGAACGGCCCCTTGCTGTGTTAAAGGGGTCATATGATGCTTTTTTAAAGATCATTTTGTGTATTTGGTGTAACAGAATATGTTGACATGCTTTAATGTTCAAAAAACACATTATTTTTCAAATACTGTACATTATTGTAGGTCCTCTATGCCCCGCCTCTCTCAAACGCTTCGTTTTC
>NW_015539843.1:118930-119448 GCF_001515605.1 Sinocyclocheilus anshuiensis | reverse complement strand
TCTATTCACAAACAGCTTGTAACACTCCAAAGAGAAAGGAAAACTTGAAATCGCATCATATGACCCCTTTAAAGAGATAGCTCATCCAAAAATGAAAATTCCCCCATATTTTACCCACTCTCAAGCCATCCTAGGTAGAGTGACCATACGGGCCATTTTTACGGGACGTGTCCTTGCCAGGATTTCTATATTGCCTAAACTATCCAGGTTTTGGCTGTTTGCACTGTGCAGATCGATTGTTGTATGGCATTCAAGAGAGCTATAGAGAGCAGAGCAGACGACTCCTTATGCTTTCAAATCGTTCTCGTGCTACTTTGGTGTCATACAATGATCGGTGTGCAGCTTCAAGTGGAACGAATGAATGAACATGTGCACGTATTTGCATCGCTTTGATAGTTCTCACCTTCTCATGCGCAACGCGCCACGATTGGTCGATTATGTTCAATATAGGGATGCACCGATACTGGTATCGGTATCGGGCCCGATACTGCGCTCCTGTACTCGTACTAGTAAAAACG
>NW_015539843.1:112398-116549 GCF_001515605.1 Sinocyclocheilus anshuiensis | reverse complement strand
TTAGGGGGGTGTGGCAGAGTCTTAACTTTGATAAAGAATATCTCTTTGGTTTTGAGACTTTAGTCTTTGCAACTTCAGGGATCTTATCTATTCACAAACAGCTTGTAACACTCCAAAGAGAAAGGAAAACTTGAAATCGCATCATATGACCCCTTTAAAGAGATAGCTCATCCAAAAATGAAAATTCCCCCATATTTTACCCACTCTCAAGCCATCCTAGGTAGAGTGACCATACGGGCCATTTTTACGGGACGTGTCCTTGCCAGGATTTCTATATTGCCTAAACTATCCAGGTTTTGGCTGTTTGCACTGTGCAGATCGATTGTTGTATGGCATTCAAGAGAGCTATAGAGAGCAGAGCAGACGGCTCCTTATGCTTTCGAATCGCTCTCGCGGTACTTTGGTGTCATTCAATGATCGGTGCGCAGCGACGCTTCAAGTCGAACGAACGAACAAACATGTGCGTGTATTTGCATCGTTTGTATATGTTTTAGGCAATATAAAAATCCTGGCCAGGACGTGTCCCATATGAACGGCACATATGGCCACCCTAATCCTAAGTGTATATGGCTTTCTTCTTTCAGACGAATACAATCTGAGTTATATAAAAAATGTCCTGGCTTCCAAGCTTTATAATGTCCTGGCTTCCAAGCTTTATAATGGCAGTGAATGGTGGTCGAGATTTTGAAGCAAAATAAGCCCTATTCAGTCAGTAATTGTTTCTCAGGGAGTCGTAAGGTATTTTCACCATTTACAGGGGTTTGTCTGTGAGTTTATTGCCATCCGGATACAGAATGTTGGTGGTTTTCTCCGACCACCTGCGTAAAAATCCTCGGTCGAATTTCCTACTGTTTTTTTGACAAACACCAAGGTCATGTGGTGATTTAATTACCGTCTGAATCCTCATGTTTGAGTTTACAAAAAGAAATCAATAGCTTATGCTTCGTCTACATCCTACGTCATCTGCTGGAAAGCCACTCTCTCGTGTACGCACATATGACAGTTAGTAGAAGCTAGAGATTTCGGTTTATGTAGTTTTAAATATGGATATTTTTCTGACACAAATGCATCGATTCACTTCAGAAGGCCTTTATTAACCCCCTGGAGCTGTGTGGAGCACTTTTTATGATAGATGGATGTACTTTATTGGTCTTCAAAATCTCAAAACCCATTCACTGCCATTATAAGGCTTGGAAGAGCCAGGACATTTTTTAATATAACTCCGATTGTATTAGTCTGAAAGAAAAAAGTCATAAACACCTAGGATGGCTTGAAGGTGAGCAAATCATGGGGTAATTTTTGGGGGAACTATCCCTTTAATACCTTCAGAATATGGACACTTATTTGTCGTCTTGTACTGAGCTTAAATGTTATTTTTAAGGAAAAGTACATCCAAAAATTTTTCTATAAAGTCAATCGAAACCCATATGTTAATTCTTTAAAGGATTTTCAGTGAATTTAACTGAGTCAGGGTAGCACCATATTTAATTTTTAAAAGGAATCAAATTGAGGCTGTAAAGGATTGGACAGTGCATTAAATGGATTGGTATTTAACAAAATACTGATTGTGCAGCTGACAAAAAGTCTTTCAGAAAAAAAAAACCTTGCAGTAGACAAAAACTCCATAGAACAGTTTTTTAAGTTGTGGATGTGGCCTAATGGTTAGAGAGTCGGACTTAATAGTTAGAGAGTCGGACTTGTAACCCAAAGGTCACGGGTTTGAGTCTTGGTACCTGCAGGGATATTAGGTGGGGAGAGTGAATGCCCAGCGCTCTCTTCCACCCTCAATACCCACGACTGAGGTGCCCTTGAGCAAGGCACCGAATCCCCAACTGCTCCCCGAGTGCCACAGCAAAAATGGCTGCCCACTGCTCCTGGTGTGTGTGTGTGTGTTTGTTCACTACTCACTGCTGTGTGTGTGCACTTGGATGGGATAAAAGCAGAGCACAAATTCACAGTATGGGACACCATATTTGGCCACACGTCACGTTCACTTTCACTTAAAGTTGAGTTGTGAAAATGATGTGATTTAGGACCTTTATACATTATTTATGTAAGAACGTAAGTCTTTCTCTCACATCCTTGTGTTAAAATTAATATGGCATCTAACCTGACTAAGCGCTATAACAACTAAATTTCAATCTGTTCATCAAACAAAGCTATAGTACAAGTTTAGAAGACTTGAAATAGACACAGTCACTACAATCTGTTGTTGCATGGTTTTGAGCTGCACTTCACAGCATATGGTTTTGAAATGACATGAAGGTGAGTAAATAATGATAGAATCCTCATTTTTGGGTGAACTATCCCTTTAAGCACTGAAAACAACAGCAAAATGTTGTTGTAAATCAGGTTTATGTAATTTGCTTCACCCCTTCAGATAAAGCAAAAACAGAAGTGAAGCATCATGTCAATCAGCCAGACTAAGCACAGCCACGGAGCTTCGCATGATCAATAAAGGGCTCAAGGGTCATGGCTCTGTACATGAAAGGGTGTGTGTTCAATCAGCACCATTACTGCCCAACAACATCCCTAGAAGCTCTTCTGACCTGTTAAAAGTACACAGTGACAAAACCTAGCAATTTTCTTTCCATTTGTGACAGGTGAGGTTACAGGGGATAAAGGGTAAAGGAAGGATTTTCCATGCTGCAATGAAAGAGGAGTGCAGGGAAGTGGAAGGTTAGAATAATCTAACCTTCAGAGGACAAATAAACTGTACTGTGTGTGAAATGTGTTACGGTTATCTGACCATCAATTGTGAGTGAAAATCTCTATGCCTACTAACAATGGGACAAATTATCTAATAATAATCAAAAGTGCCTGATTTTTATGCCTCAATGGATTATCAGTACTTATTTATCACTGCTGATTTACTCAAATACTTATTTATTGAAAAGCGTAATCATTTTAACATATATAAATATTTTGTCAATTTATTTATTTACTCATTAATTAATTCATTCATTTGTGACCATTAATGTATTTTTATTTATTATTTTCATTTTATTTTTATTTATTTATTTTTTTTCACGAAGAGCTGTGTTATAAAACTTTTTTTTTTTAATGAAGATGCCTCAATATTATGTTTTAAGTTAAATATTTAATGGATAATGTTCAGTCGTCCAGTCATAATTGCAAAATAAACTCCTTCAAGATCATATAATGATAACAATGTTGCAGTTTATTTTGCAATAATGAGGCATCTGCATAAAAACTAGACAATATAACCACAGAATAAAAATTCATAATCTAAACCATTAAAATATTGTGATAAATATTGTGATAGTACTAGATTGCTTTTTTTTTTAAAATCAAGACTGATAGTTTCAACATATTTCACACTTTGTACATTCAGCAAAACTGTCACCTCATAATTGAAATAAAAAAAAAATCAAAATATTTTTAAGAATATTAACAGCATGTATATCTCACATTCAAAAGAAGAGCTGGGTTAGTTTCTTTTGTGAGGGGAGGGTATAATTGTGCATAACTGTTGTGTCATGCACAAATGCATTCCACAGTGCCTCAGCCGGCCGACCATTCAGATCACATACAGCATCCAGATCAGCTGTTAGTACACAGTCAAAAAGTCCACATTCAGTTAGTGCTGACTTCTGTAAAGTCTTTAGAGATACCTGATGAATGAAAAATATGGAGGGAGGCAGGGAGTGGGGAGGGGCAGGAGAGTGTTAGACGTTAGGGGAGGGGTAGGGCGCTCCAGGACTCCTAGTCGATCACAGATCCACACTTTGAGGGCGTACGACAGCTCTAAAACCATAAAAGAGTAAGAGGGGAGTAAAAGAGGTGAAAAAACAGATGAAAGTGGAGGTCATGATCTAAATCGACCTTAAACATGGCCAGCCAGGTTTCCTGAAACATATGTCATGAACTTGGATATTGAGAGAGTTCACACTAAGAAAAAGGACTATAACTTTTTCACTCGCCACCACACAGCTTGACTTAGTCAACATATATGAAGGCTAATCAGGTAACCAGTCAAGAAAATGTAGATCGTAATTTTTATTTCTTACTCCAAATTGATGAAAAAAATAACATTTTGATTTTAGGTTGGAATGCCTTGATATGGTGAATCTCAAAAACATAACATATCACCCAGGAATAAAAAAATAAATAAAATAAATATATATATA
>NW_015539843.1:111080-112195 GCF_001515605.1 Sinocyclocheilus anshuiensis | reverse complement strand
ACATACACACACACACACACACACACACACACACATATATATATATATATATATATATATATATATTAGTGATGTCAAAATTAGCACGTTAACGCAGGCGATAATTTTTTTTAGTTTAACGCGTAAAAAATATTTAACGCAATTAACGCGGGGCGGGGCTAGGGTTGGCCACCCCACTCACAACTGCCGCTTCTGTCACTTTTTCTCTTGACAAGAAGTGCATTTATTTAGTCGCAGAACGACTGAAAACGGGAGACATTTCATACGCGCGCTCCGCTTCACTTCAGCGCCAGGTGAGCGCGGAAAAAAAACCACGGCTCTTCAATTGCACTCACAAATGCGCCACTAATGCGCCACAAATGCGCGCTGTAGCCTGTATCCTTTCATATCAAAGCGCGAAATAAACTACGTGCATGCAATGTAGTGGTCAGTTAAGTCATGAAGTTACCAAAAAGGCGATTAAAGATGCCTTAAAACTGTGCATGCATGTAATATATTTTATATGAGTCATATTTAAGAACATGTCTCTGAAATGGTTTTCAAAACTGTCCTGGAGCAGCCCAGCACTGTCTCCCTCATCTAACACACCCGATTTAACTCGTCAGCTCATTAATAGAGACCTTAAGACCTGAAGTGGGTCAGAAAAGGTAAAAAGATTGTTTTAAGTTAACTTAAATTAGAACTTACAATATAAAAGTATATTTAAAAACTTAATATTAGGTAGGATTAATCACGATTAATTTCAGAAAAATGTGCGATTAATTAGTTGATTTTTTTTTAATCGACTGACAGCACTAATATATATATATATATATATCGTTAGCTCATTAATTGAGACTTTAAGATCTGAAGTGGGTCAGAAAAGGAAAAAAGAGTTGGGTTTATAATGGGTTTATATGAAGATTGTTTTAAGTTCACTTAAATTAGAAGTATTTTTTAAAGTCTAATAAATGTTAAAATTGATAGCTCTGAATTATACTGTAATGTTGAATGGCTAGTCATGTTGAATAGCCAATGGTTAAATATTAGGGGGTGGGGGGGCAATTTTATATTGGTATCATCGATAATGGCTTTCAGTCATAAAAAAAGATGCCATTAAACAAATATTAAAAAAT
>NW_015539843.1:100374-110886 GCF_001515605.1 Sinocyclocheilus anshuiensis | reverse complement strand
GATGCCCTGGGGGTAAGCAGATAAACATAAAATTTTCATTTTTGGGTGAACTATCCCTTAAAGCCATTAAGAGTTTTATATTGTGACATTATTTTTATGACAATTATGCACAGACAAAATTCTTATTAATATAATTTGAAAAAAGGTAATTTTCAATACTGTAATTATTTAGTTGTATTATTTAGGAAATATTTATATATCACTATAGATAGATAGATAGATAGATATACAGACAGACATTAGATAGATATTTTTAATAATATGTTTTCTTAACGTAATACTTTATTTGATAGTCATGAAAATAATCTTACAATGCAAATGTAAAGCATTGTAGAAAAAATGTCCAAACACAGGCTTAATTTTCTTTTTCCATAACTTATATTTTTCCTTCAATTATGTGATTTACACTGACACGTCCGGCGGGTTCTCACCTTCAGCACCTGCTCTAGGTTCTCCAGTTTGCCTTGGAGCTCAGTCCTCTCCAACAGAGCACAATCTCTCTGCACTGTCACAGTGTACAGAGCCTCCTGCAGCTGTTCATACTCGCTTTTCACCTGATAAAGAGAGAGAGAGAGAGACAGAGATGAATCAAAAACGTCTTCAGTCTTACACTGTTTGCCCTCTGACCTGTTAGAAAGGTAAAAGCTCATTCTATTCTGCCAAAAAAAAACATTTTAGGTTTTTAGATTACAAAAACACACGGCCTAATGGTTTGCGCACATGTTTGACACACTGGTACTCATACAAATGACACATTTCTAGGTCCCATTCGCCCATAATTCCCTGTTCTCTGTCTCTTTAGGCCACATTTATTAAAAAATGAAGTATGATTTTATTTCATTAATGTCACAAGGATAAAACAAAAAAAGTTTACTTAATTTACTTCATACCAACTATTAAAGGGATAGTTCACCCAAAAATGAACATTTGATGTTTATCTGCTTACCCCAGGGCATCCAAGATGTAAGTGACTTTGTTTCTTCAGTAGAACACAAATGGAGATTTTTAACTCAAACCGTTGCAGTCTGTCAGCCATATAATGTAAGTGGATGGGAATCACGGCTTTGAGAATAAAAAAAACATACACAAACAAAACCAAATTAAACCCTGTGGCTCGTGACATCACGCGCCGGCTGTTAGGAAGAACGCGCTCAGGACAGACAGTTTGAAATTGACATTGCGGTGAAAATCAGAGGTAAAAAATGATATAAATACTGTTCAGTTTCTTGCACAGACCGATCGTTTTGTGTCTTTACACATCAATGTATCGTCACGAGCCGCAGGGTTTAATTTGGTTTTGTTTGTGTATGTTTTTTTAACTCTCAAAGCCGTGATTCCCATTCACTTCCATTATATGGCTGACAGACTGCAACGGTTTAAGTTAAAAATCTCTGTTTGTGTTCTACTGAAGAAGCAAAGTCACCTACATCTTGGATGCCCAAGATGCAGATAAACATCAAATTTTCATTTTTCGGTGAATTATCCCTTTAAGGTGAGAGTTTAAACCAGTAGTTATGAGTGTCAAACTTTCTGTGGTGGTTGTCTTTGGTTCTGTAGTAGTGTAGAGGAAAATCATGTATGAATAAGACCATCTGGACCCATGTGGCCACAAGGCTAATAGGTGAAGCTTTCATAAGCTTTTCATAGTTCACAACATCCAGCATGCTTTCATAAACAGCAAGGTCTGAGAGGGCAGCTCTAGAGGCTCCAGGCACATCTGCTCCATTGTTACCTCAGAATATATAAGAGGTTTCTTCAAAGGATTCAATTATGCCATTAAATACCCTGATCAATTGAAAATGACATACTCTGTTTGTCATTATCCACTGATATGCGATATATGGAGTATGTGTAGTCAGCACTCTGCTCTGGGGTGAGAGTCGTGTTTTTAGAGAGCAAGAGCAGAGGGGTTGATGTCCTCTATCGATCGCAGCGTCAGTCATGATAAAAAGCTGAGCTGTCAGAGACAGCGGCAGTACTCACACTCCACGCCTGTCCAGTCTGACACTCATCTCTTATCTGCAACCTGACCTGAACACCCACTGCAACAGCAATTACAGCTGAACACGCTTGTTCTAGAGGAAATATGTTTGAACAATTACACTTGTATTGTTGATTCTTATGACATTCAAGCAGCATGTTGTTGGATAGTGATGATGGTGGTGGTGTGTAAATGACCTTCATGTACAAATTAAAGAGAGCATGATGTCAAGGTTAGGCCATACTTGTTTTTTTGTTACTACTGTGACATATTATGATGGTGGAATGCAAAATCCTTTTTTTAAATACTCGTTTAATATGAAAATTTAACAACTTTTTCCACCTTTGAAAATAACTACTTCTGGCATAACCAAGGCCTTATGGGGAGGTAAAAAATGATATTAACCAATAATGTGAAAATGTATAATTTCACGATTCAACTATATCTGATCAAGCTCCTGCTTTGTTATTTTCAGCTTTACATAACATGTGCTGTGAATGCTGCTTTATTTGTTTAAGGCATTGTGTACCCTGTTTATAAGGCAGTCTAATTCACATTGCCAACATTTGCATACTTTAGGGGGAATATTCATTCTAAACGCAAGAGAAAACTACAGAGACACAGATTAAGCCTAGTCCTAAATGAAAAATGATTTTTAATGGAGAAAACCAATTTATTCAGTAACTCAGTCAGACGCATGGCCTTATGTACACTTAGGAATTGGAGTGTTATTTTAGTATCATTGAGATATAGTTTTTATTAATATTTTAAAGTAGTTTTTATTTTTATTTACATTTTTATATTTTGTGTTTTCACTTTAATTAAAGTTTTAATATTTTTTATATTTGTATTAGTTTTTTTTTAAATGTCTATATAGTTTTTATTAATTTTTTTCATAAATAAAATAAAATAAAAAACATTTAACTGCAATGTCTTAAATCAGTGGTCTTTACCAGGGGAATAATTAATTACTATTTGATCACAATTAATTTTTTTGAAACACAAAACTGTAGTTACATTAAAAAAACACAACATTAATATTACCAAAGAAGAAGTTATAATCAAGGTTTCTTGTCATAAAAGTGTTAAAAAAATGTTCACAACATATTTTGTGATATACGAAGTTTCAAACATTGTCTGAAATAGTACAAGCTATAATAGGTAGGTATTAGAAAGTAGTAAGAGCATTTTATTTAAAATAAAAGAGTCCGCAGTATGCAGTTAAGTGCTAATGGAAGAGATGAGTTTTCAACTGTTTCTGGAATATTGTTAGGGACTCGGCTGTCCGGACAAGGTTAGGAAGATCATTCCATTAGCAAGGAACAGATTTGAATGGCTTTTCAGTGTAAGCTTCATACCAAGATATGTCATTAATACAAGTACGCATGTTATTATAGGCCAGGTGTGAAATAAAACGGTTAATTCTCTGGCAACCTCTCTGCGTACCAAAGGGTCTTTGTTCTAAAAAACATTGAAGACACTCATCTTTAATGGTCCTCCTCTGCTATCCAGTGATGCTGAGCCACAAACAGACTGGATAGACACAAGTTGTGTAGATGGAACAGCTGCCATCTTAATGACTACCATTCTGAGCGCTGGGACAGAGCTGTAGATTCAATGATGTCTCACTCTGTAACTCTGTTTGAGATGGTGGGGGGAGTGGGGGGTAAACTCACAAAATAAGTGATGCATGAAGGACAGTTCTTTTCAAGCAAAAGCAGGCTCACATGACTCAGAGACGTCACACCATTAACTGTTCTCAGTTTAGCATCGTATACTGTAAGGAGCTGTTAGTGCTATAGTCCCAATATAAAGCCTGATTGAAACTTTGCAGGCTGTACATACACTATACTATTTTTTATTTTATACCTCCTTAAACAATATCAAAATGAAGTTTAATTCAAAAAAATTAATTTGATTAGAAGATATATATTAAAGTCACTGTATGTATGAACTGCATTTTTAATGTATTTTAAATTAATAGATAGGAGAGAAAAATTGTGCCTCCCTGCTTCCACTATTCTGGGAAGGTTTTTCGCTAGATGTTGAAACACAGCTGCGGGGATTTACTGTCATTTCCTCCCAAGTTATACTATAATGAGTTGTACTTCTGTATGTGTTTCTTTCTTCTGTTGAACACCAATGATGATATTCTGAAGAATTTTGGTAACCAAACAGTAGATGGTAGCCATTGACTTCCATTGTATTTTTTCGATTCTATGGAAGTCAATGGCTACCGTCAACTGTTTGCTTACCAACATTCTTCAAAATATCTTCCTTTGAGCTCAACAGAAAAAAGAAACTCATACAGGTTTGAAACAACTTGAGGGTGAGTAAATGATGACAGAATTTAATTTTGGATAAAATATCCCTTTAAGCAAGACAAATGCATACAGTATACTACTAGAACTCATAAACCATAAACGATGGGAAGCGTTATACTGTATTCCTTCTAAATAAATACACTTATAGACTTTCTGATGAATTAGAATTACTGGGGTTCCTTTATTTATTCTGTCTTTTCTTTCTCTTGCCTTTCCCTTCTTCTGTATTGCTATCGTCCTCATAGGTACTGCATTCATAAATGACTAATGAGGGAGTAGGGATCCTGTTTTGCAACAGCGTTTGACAACACACCTACTCAAGACATTTTGGATGCGGCCTACCTTCAAACAGCTCAGCAGGAGGACACTGCTCTGCCAGGATGGGATGCCAAGATGTGCCTCCAACTAAACACTGACACAGACATGACTAAAAGATTAACTATAAGCAGGCTACAGGGGTGCTGATGCTAGCAGGCATAAATCTGAGATAACAGATCACACTTGCAGGTGTGAGACAGAACTAGGGGAGATCAGAAAAATGCACATCGAAGGAAGACCAAAGTAGACGATTATAGTTCACAGGTGCAGCATTAGAAGACATAAGCAATGGAGCCCAATGCCTACGTGCTGCTGTATTATATGATTTGCTGTTTTATATTTGAATATATTTGCTAATTTATTCCTGTGATGCAAAGCTGAATTTTCAGCATCATTACTCCAGTCTTCAGTGTCACATAATCCTTCAGAAATCATGCTAATATTCTGATTTCCTGCTCAGAAAACATTTCTTATTATCAATGTTGAAAACAGTTTTGCTGCTTAATATTTTTGTGGAAACCACGATACACTTCCATTCAAAAGTTTGGACTAAAATAAAATGTAAAAAAAAAAAAAGTAAGTGCATTCATATTTTATAAAGTTATAAAATTTTTCAATTTAAAATAAATGCCTTTCTTTTAAATTTTTTTTTCATCAAAGAACAATGAATAAATAAATAATAAGAACCAGTGTTAATGACTAAGTATCAATAATAAATGATAATAACTGAACCCCCCCAAAAATTTGTGAGCAAAACATTTTATATTTACAGATCAGTTCTTAACCACCAGCACTAGAGCATATTAATGAGGAATGACATTTATGGCACAGGTGTTTTTGGTTCAGAAAGTGCAGTGTTTGGTAACAAGAACATAAGTGATATGTTGTGCTGTTTATGTGAGTAATATATGTCTCTTTGATGGCAGCTATGGTCCATCAGTGCTGTGACAAACCAGCACTTGTAAACATGCTGCTGCTCAAGCATGAATCCAATCATGTTTTTTAAATAAAATTCAGCTATTACAAGAATGTAATATCTGCCAGTTCCAGAGAGCAGCACTTCTTCATATCCACTCTTCAGATATGACAGACCCTCTAAGAAAAGTCTTCAATAGTTATGTTGTGTTACACACAAAAATACATGCCACAAACTGACTTACAATGTCTTGTTCAACAATGTTTCTTGACGCTGTCATAATCCGGTCCTTCAGGAAATTGCTTTTCCATGGCTACACACACACAAGACCCTCATCTTAAGATCAACATCACAAGCGATATCAACTTCACTATCCAGGAAATTAAATTTTTACCCCTTAAGGACCAACACACAGACACATAGACTATACAAAGTAGACACATACAAATGGTGGATTAGAAAACCCCCAAAATATAGTAATACCAAGAGATAAAAAGAAGCAGAAATGTGCCCTCTGACTCAGGAAAGCTCCAGTGCTTTCTGGCATTCTATTATAAACCAAAACATGAACACTGTGTATCTGAATACTGCACTATTCTAGATAAAAAACTGCTGAAGGACTCGAAACTGGGTTATTATTGTTACCTAAAACTAAAACATTTTCGTTATTAGAAACAAAATGAACGGTAATAAAAAAAATAAAAAAAAAAGTAAAGTTATTTTATTTCTTGTAGTTGCCAAAGCAACATTTCTCATTTTTGGTTTAGATTTTCTTAAAAGTACTATTAAGTAATTAAAACTAAATCAACACAAACTAATAACTAATAAAAATAATAAAAACTCAACTCAATAACTTAAAATCATAATGTAAAAAAAAACTAAAAACTAATGAAAATGACAAAACATACAACAAAATTAATAAAAATGTAACTGAAATAAAGTGAAAAGATAAAGTATAAAAATAAAATGTATTTCAAAATATTAACAAAAACTACAGTAGTGCATCAATGTACAGTACATCAAATTTAAACCTAATATTACTCAGTAATATTATAATATTATAATATAAAATGCAGATACATTATCTGACAAGGTACAATACGGCTGCTCATACCACTACAGATCCATTCTAAACACATGGAAAGAGACATCTGTAAAGGATTAACTTGTCTGCATACAGGATTCAAGAAGGAGCACAGCTCATCTCAGCTCAGTCACTATTCATGGTATTTAAGATGTTAAATAATGTTGTGCTTTAGCACAGACTCTTTGCCTGTTAAAAGTCATATATTAAAGTACTATCTGCAAAACCTTCTTATTGCTAACAGGTACTCAGGATCCACAATGAGCTTATGGCCAATGGAGAGTGAACTCAGATAATTTACTGGCTACAAATTATTATTGCAGGCCAAAAAAGTGTACTTTACTAATGTAAAAAATACATCAACACTGCCATTACCATTCAAAAGTCTTTGTGTAGCCAGTCCTTCAAACTGACGGCAGAAGGTCTGGGAACCATGGCCGCTTTGAATGGTCAAGGACCGCCCAAGAGGCCATATGACTCATGTTTTGTTTTGTGCCACATCATGTTTAGGGGTAATGGAAATGTCCCCAGAATAACAGACCGGTGTGTAAAACTCTTGGAAGTATTTTAAAGTATTTATAAAGTATTTTACATATTTCACATACTTTTGAAAACCTAGCATTTAGTTGATCCTGATAAATGCTCTTTGTTACAGTTGTAAACACAATGGCTTTCTTCTTTCATGAGAGGGTTTGGCATCACGGCATCTTTGTTTCTAGGCGGAACATTAAAGAACGCGACACACACGTCTCCTGAAAATCCTGTAGAATTCAACCAATCAGATGACGACTTAGAAACTCCTGAAGCATTTCCAATTTCGTGTGCCATATGCATCAGACGTTCAGCCAATGGTCCGTGGGTGTGACGTCTGAGGCTGAGATTAGGGATAAGTAAGACGTTTTCATTTTTTTTAAAGAATACTATGCTCACCAACTCTGTTTTTATTTGATCAAAAATATAGTAAAACTGTAAAATTATGAAATATTATTAGAGTTTAAAATAGAAAATATTTTAAAATATAATTTATTCCAGATTTGGTGCTCAATAAATATTTACTATTATAATCAGTTGAAAAAAGTTGTGCTGCATAATATTTTTGTGGAAATCATGATGCATTTTTTTTCTGGATACTTTGATGAAAAGAAAGTTCAAAAAAACAGCATTATTTGAAACATTATAAATGCCTTTACTGTCACTTTTGAGAAATATAATGCGTCCCTGATGATTTTTTAAATTAATTAGTAGTATTAATTTAGAAAAGTATTAATTTCTTTCACCACCACAATGAAAAAATCTTAATGACCACAAACTTTTGAATGGTAGATTTTTTCGTATGACAAAAAAAGAAGCTTTTCCTTGCATATTTCTGAGAAGTTGCAGTTACCAGTTGAAGTTACTGTCGAAATGTTGTGTAAGACCATCTAATCTCTTCTTAATACTATCTTTGCTGAAACATTACTGAGCTTAGCAGATGTATGTGTAACTGTGATTTATTTACGCTCAAGTCAAACCTTATTCCAGTTTCTCTCCTTTAGCATAAACCAAAATCGCCATGACATTTATATCTTTGCACAAATCCTCCATACTCATAGAGTGTGCATCGATACAGCCATTCAAAGATGAACTCATCAATCTCACGAGTGAGTGGGTGGTCACTGCTGTACTCCAGCGTGGCAGAGGGACTCGCCAGATTGAGTTAGAGGACGCTGAAAT
Source organism: Sinocyclocheilus anshuiensis (assembly GCF_001515605.1). Taxonomy (NCBI): domain Eukaryota; kingdom Metazoa; phylum Chordata; class Actinopteri; order Cypriniformes; family Cyprinidae; genus Sinocyclocheilus; species Sinocyclocheilus anshuiensis. The sequence goes on along the minus strand of NW_015539843.1, from coordinate 102,550 downwards.
GTGTGCCGGGCGGCTCAAGGGCCCCAGCTTTATGAGGAACAATCCTCCAGTTCCACTCAAGTGGCAAAAACACCATTAGTGCTCTCCACCAGGGAACAAATGATAGCACGAGCGGATTACAATGCCATTGTGCGTGTGTGAGTGAGTAGACGATGAGGGTTTACTATCTAGCCGTAAGCCACAATGAGACAGACTGCTTACCTGCTCATACTTTGCTGCCTTCTGGATATCATTGAACAAGCGGAGATTCAGACGTGCTTTCTCCTGCAGAACATGCTGAAGCTCACTCTCCTGTCAACACACACACACACACACACACACACACACAACACAGAAAGGTTAGATTCTCAGTTTTGTGGCACACATTTTCAAACACGCTTGAGTCTAGCAGAAGTACTCACAGGCACACACTGATAAACACACGTTTAGACGGCAGGGTGTATTCCTGGTAAGAGCAGAGAGTTTCTAACACAGCTAGTGTTAGTCAATGCATTATTCATTTTGAGGCGAGCGAGACAGGGAGAGAGTGAGTGAGTGAAGACAGTAAGACAGAGAGAGAGAGAGAGACGTTGCAGCCCATCTGTCTTAGCCAGACTGACACTGAGGGTTTGAACTTCAGTACAGAGATCAGTAGTCAACAGAAATCATGCTGTCTCCACACAACACGTCTAGAATAGTCTACATAGACAAGGAGAAAAAGAACGAAAGAGAGTCCATCACTAAATCAGCATGGCCTAAGTGACATCAATGGAAAAGAAAAGTTGTTTCAGAGGAAGAGGAAATTATTACATTTTGATTCACTGTTATTAAGATATTTTTATCCTGTGGAATAAAATGCTCCAATTAACTGTTCACAGTAAGTGCATATTGACTTCAGTTAATGCTACCTTTGTAATTTATTCCTTTTTGATAAATGTATAAATGTTTGATTATTGTAAATACATTTTGAAAAAAAAATTGAAAACATTTTTTTTGAAAAATTTCTTATTTAGCACGGATACATTAAACTGATCAACTGATCTATCTATCTATCTACACACACACACACTATATATATATATATATTTTTTTTTTTTATTATTTATATTAATTTTGTATTCATAACAGAATCCAGAATTTTTTTTACAACTGTTTCTTGAGCAGCAAATCAGCATATTAGAATAATTTCTGAAGGATCATGTGACACTGAAGACTGGAATAATGGCTACTGAAAATTCAATTTTGCCATCACAGGAATAAATTACATTTATATGTTAAATAGCAAACATTTATTTTAAATCACAACAATACTACTTTTGTTAATGTTTTATTGATCAGTGTGACAACCTTGGTGGACGTTACACTCTTCTTTCAATATATATATTTACAATTATTTTGGAATTTAATGTACTTTACTGCCAAACAATTATTTTAATAAACACGAATACTACTTTTATTTTATTTTTTATAAATAAACATTTAAAAAATAAAAAAAAAATCATGGACCTACGGAATTTAATTTATTTTACTACAATTTAATTTAATTTAATTTTGATTTGTTTATATTCTTTATATTCTTCACATTATCATATTTTACTATTATTTCACAGATTTTGCATTGTATTGTCATACCAATGAAGCACACTAAACTGAAATCAAAATATAATTGAGAGAGACAGACAGAGAGAGGAAGCAAGGCTGAGAAGTACAAGAAAGTAATGCTGATGAGGCACTACCCAAGAGAGGAGAGTAGCACACAGCACATTAGACAGCATGCTGGTTTTTATGATTGAATCATCTGTACACCTTTAAATAGCTCTGTATAATTAGGTTAACTTCTCAAATGATTGGTTAATCTTGAATGCTGCAGGAAACTTGCATACGCCCCCTAACCAAACCCCCATCCTAAACAGCTTAAAGGAACACGCCACTATTTTTGAAAATAGGCTCATTTTCCAACTCCCCTAGAGTTAAACATTTGAGTTTTACCATTTTCGAATCCATTCAGCCGATCTCCGGGTCTGACGGTAGCACTTTTAGCTGTAGCTTAGCATAGATAATTGAATCTGAAGAAGACCGTTACCATCTCGCTCAAAAATGACCAAAGAGTTTCTATATTTTTCCTATTTAAAACTTGACACTTCTGTAGTTACATCGTGTACTAAGACCAACGGAAAATGAAAAGTTGCGATTTTCT
>NW_015539843.1:98201-99862 GCF_001515605.1 Sinocyclocheilus anshuiensis | reverse complement strand
GATGGATTCGAAAACGGTAAAACTCAACTGTTTAACTCTAGGGGAGTTGGAAAATGAGCCTATTTTCAAATATAGTGGAGTGTTCCTTTAAGATTCTCCCCTAACTGCAAGACAAAAACTTAATTACACTCCAACAACATCCACGTGGTATGATGCTATAGCATCACTTACTCATATTATCTCCAGGCAAGAGCCACAAATGTGAGTATTCATGTGTTCACGTTAGGGGTGTGCGATATATATCGTCTGCGATAATATTTTGACTCAAAAGATAATGGACACTTCTAGAAAAAATGGCTTTATAAAGGTAAAAATGCCCATAAAATGTAAAAATCTGTTTAAACTTATTGGAAAAGATTAATTTCTATCAGTATGAACTGACCACCACACAGAATATGAAGAATATTAAAAACATTATGAGTCAGCGGTCTTCGGCAGTCCTTAAGGTACCAGCACAATAACACACTCAGCAAAATATCTCTATATCTAAATATGTCTAATTATATGTCTAATTATCGTCATCGATAAAATCCCAGAAAATATCGAGATATTATTTTTTGTCAATATCGCACAACCCTAGTTCACGTGCGCATCTCTCTGTGTGTGGCCTCAGATATGCCGGGGCAGTTAAGGAGCATGGAAATATTGACATCCTGGTTTTTCCTCTAAAGAGGAAAAATGTATCGCTCATAGTGGAAATTCCCAACCACATATCCCAGAATATGATGGGTTTTTCTTTCTATTAACAGACTGTAAATCTTCTACTTCAATGAAGCCGGATACAGTAACAATGTTATTAAAAGAGCAAAAAATAAATAAAATAATAAAATGATTAAAATGTTAGTAACTTTCCTTCATACAAGCACACATACATACACAGACACACACATCCACTCATAACAGAACTAAGATCCCCTCCATTTCTCTCCATTCACTCTCATAGAAAGGCCATTGTCATTTCAACTAGCGTCAATTCACTGCAGTCACTTCCAATCTCTCCTGAGCTGCACATGACTGCATTGGCAGCCCGCTCTTTGAACATCGATCCAAAAAACTCTGAATGGATGATAGACTAAGCCTCGAGTGACCCAGTGTAGAGGAGAGATAGAGAACGAGACATCTAATGATTACAGATTAGACACATAAAAACTTGATTCACATCGAATGTGTAACACTAACAAATTGCATGAATCAGCCCAGGAGACTCAGCGCTTTTTCTGCAGCACCATCATTTGCATCAGATGCAAAAAAAAAAAAACCCAAATGAAAAAAAGAGAGGGATGCCACGAGGGAGGTCATTACAAAAACATTCTACTCATTCTGCTGGAAGAGCCTGCTAATAATGTATTAGAGGTGAAGCATCCAATAATTACACACACACACACACACACACACACACACACACACGTCTGGTTGACTATGACTTGTAGAGACTCCCCATAGGCGTAATGGTTTTTATACTGTACAAACTGTATTTTCCATCGCCCTACACCTAAACCTACCCCTCACAGAAAACTTTCTGCATTTTTACAATCTCAAAAAAACTAATTCTGTATGATTCATAAGCTTCTGTACCCATGGGGACCTCAATTTAGGTCCTCACGGTGACACAAGTCCCCATGAGTTGGTGTGTATTCAGGTTTACATCCCCACCAGTGTAG
>NW_015539843.1:96613-98174 GCF_001515605.1 Sinocyclocheilus anshuiensis | reverse complement strand
CATCCCCACCAGTGTAGAAAAACCTGTACACACACACACACACACACACTTGTATCTGGAACCCTATGCTCTAGAACATTTTTTGACTAAGTTCAGAACAACACACTACTGGTAAAAATGTTATATTCACGTATGTGCTTGCCTGTATTAAACTTTGTATTGCATAAAGAACAGTAAGAAGTGCTTAAAAAAATAAAAAGGAAAAATATACAGTTGGGCATATCTCCAAAGAAAATAGATGATGTAGTTATGAAGAATAACCTGTTATTTAAATTGTTCATAAATTTAAGACAGATTATATTATGACAGATTATATATATAAAAAATAAAATAAATAAATAATAATAATAATTGGGTACAGAATCAGAAAAGTTGTTTTACCGTTTAAAAAAAATGCATGTACATTAAAAAATCAAGATGTTATATATATCTTGATATATAGGTACAGTGTATACAGTATAGTTACCTATGTATACACACACACACACACACACACACACACACACATATATATGCATTCATTATAATGCCTTAAGAATACCCTTATAATGTATTATAAATACGGGCTTCATAGAAAGTGTTACCAAACTTTTTTTTGTATAAAATTAATACACATTTGACCTGATATGTAAAAAAAATAATAATAAAATAGCAATGAAAATATCAGCATTCTGGATAGGGCTGGTCTAGCTGGCAAACTGTCATAGCCTTTTTGTTCAACACTTGGTAAAATTGGTCAACCACCGTGATCTTTCTGGTGAATATGATTGACCATTTAAACTTGACTCCTGTTTTAATATAATTTAATAGTCACTGACACTGATTTCTGGGTCAATTGCCCCCCCCAAATTGTTAGTCATGGAATCCCTGATGTCGGCAAGTGCTAAATACCCTCAACATGTTTTTGCAGCATTGAGCAATGTAACCAATCACAGATATATCTGTTGATTTCTTAAACGCAATGGCCAATCAGAAACTTTTTGTCAGAATTCACTCACCGCTGAAAGCGCCGCAGTTTTTAAGTGCAGTTTTGCACACTCGTGAATCAGCTCATGACTAAGTGCAGACGCATTTAAATAAGAGATTCATTGTGCAGTTTAGAGAGCTTCATTGATTATAACAGAACTTTGTAAGATCGCGATGAACGAAGATGAGTGACGCTTTTTAGTGATAAAGGGAGTGCGCTTTGGGCACTTTGTATAATCCATTCAGAATTTGTATGAAACTTTTGTTTTTCGGATACATAGGCTACATTTCAGTGAACATCAGAAAAGCAGCGTGCACATTTCTGGTTAAAAATAAAAGGCCATCAACTGACAAATGGGAAACATCGCCATTAAAGTCAACAGGAAGAGCCAAAGCTAGTCCACAGTTTACTAAACGGTGACAACCTCTTTAAGTTATTCTTGACTGTGTTTGATTGACTGCTTTGATGCGCTGCAATACGGCAGGGCATTGTTTTGATGCTTACATCAGAAAAAAATTTCTATTTAGAAATGTTCTATTAAAATTTAAATTATTTAGCTTTTATTTATTTCATATATATATATATTTTTTCTTG
>NW_015539843.1:84305-96392 GCF_001515605.1 Sinocyclocheilus anshuiensis | reverse complement strand
GACTCAAGAGTCAAATGTCGCCCATGCATACATATATACATATATATATACACACACAGACAGAAAAACAGACAGTGTACCCACTAATCAAGTGCTAGTATTCAGTACTGACTAAAGCTTTTATTTATTTTTGGATGGTGTTGTAGACAGACATCCTGCTTTGTGGAAGATGTCCAGTCGAAGAGAGGGTAATGGATGTTGGGCCCTTCCAGGAAATAAGCAGCACTGACCTTTCAGACGACACAATCTGTTCTGCTTGCTCGCCAAACACCCCTCTCTCTTTGCAAGCGCTCCGTTCAAGAGATAGCTAGCATATTCCCACTGACACCAGGATTCATGCTATAATGAGCCTGAAATATGGTAATACTGAGATTACGAATTTATGACTAAGGCCATAAAGGGGTTTTTAATTTTATGAAGAAAATGTGAGAGGTGATTTCCAATGCAAAAATCATCACACATTATTAAAGTGGTTGCTGGGCCGTTGCCATGTGACTGCTAATTTGTTTTGAGTGTTTTTTAGCATGTTGCTAAATCTACAGTTTGAGTCACAGTTCCTTCTGCTCTGTGACGACCACTCAACAGAAGCATGACCTTAAAATCCAACAAGCAAGAATAAGTCCCGTTGGCAAAGTTATGCCAGCCACTTCAGTAATGCACATCTACATACTAAAAGTTACACCAGAGGCACTGCCCAGTCTCTATGTTTATACAAAAACAGAACTGTGACATGAATTAACAATGATATAGCCACATCACTAATAATCTTTGACCCAATTAAGAGGCAAATACTAAACACATACAATATGCATATGCTTTATTGAATATTTGCCAACAGCAAATCAGCATGTTTGATTCTCACATTAATAATCTCTGATATAACTCTAATTAGATGATAGTCCAGGTGCTTTCCACTCACACGCAACATGAAAAATAGGGACAAGCTAGAAATACTATATCCCTCTGTATTTTTAATTTTTTCATCATATTCATTTACACACCTTGTCATGTAGAAGTTTGTGGTCAGTAAGTTTCTTATCTTTTTTTAATAAACTAAATTTTTGATTTTTTTATTCAGCAAGTATGCTTTAAATTGATCAAAAGTGATTTTAAGACATTTATAATGTTACAACGTATTTCTATTTCAAATAAATGTTGTTCTTTTGAAATTTCTATTTATCAATGAATCTTGAAAAGATCAACATAGAATGATTTCTGAAGGATCATGTAACACTGAATACTGGAGTAATGATGCTGAAATTTCAGCCTTACATCACAGGAATAAATGACATTTTAAAATATATGAAATGCAAAATAGTTAATTTGAATTGTAATATTTCACAATATTACTGTATTTATTTATATGATGGAAAAAAAGCAACTTTAGTAATCACAAGAGACTTCTTTAAAAATCATTTAAAAAAATCTTACCGACCCAAACTTTGGAACAGTAGTGTATATACTGTATATGAAATTGTTTCAAAAGCAGATTTCTTTATTTAAAAGGAACATCGCTTTAGTCAATCAGCTAGTAATAATTGAACGAAAATACAGTTAAAAAGTAGTATGACAAGGTCTTTAAGAAACTTAATGGCCCATTAAAAAGTGCATAAAAATATCATTATTCGAAATATCACCCATAGGTTAAATGTGTCACAGAAGCATCCAGAAACAACAGTTTGGGAATCATTCTTGGATGTGAATGAAATCACACGTGCATGTAGCTGCATATGCATGCATGTGGACTGTTATGCTCCAAATGGCTGGCTGGAACTACCAGATGTAAATGTAATGAGTGATTAAGAAGAGAGGCAGATGGCCCCCTCAGAGAGACCGTCCCAACATTCCACCTTCCAAGACACAATACAACACCACCAGTCACAGCTTTACATTACAGGCTGCTGTTCCAATACAAAACAACAGCAGCTAGCATAACAGGAGCGCAAATGAAATTTAAATTAAAGTGTTTTTTCCTAGAATCACTTTTCATGTCATGACAGCATCTCTCTTTTTGTATTTTTCCCATTAACTCCTACTAGCCTTTCAGCAGGGCACAAAATAAGCACAAAAGCAACTGCTGGAGCCGAGGGGACAAACAGCTTGCTCTGCCACTAATGGACAAACAAAAACATGCAAGTATATGTATATTCCAAACAGCGAGCACACACTACACAAACAACCCAGGGCACCTCATAGACGGTTCAAAGGCTGGCAGACACCGCTTTTAGGTAATTGAGTTTGGCCCTTGCAGCTCTGCACTCCATCTTTTAACACAGTGTGCTAGTGAAGTTGTACGCTGGGAACATTACGAGACTGATTGCATTTACGCAAAGAGGTCACGAGAGATAAAAATATGCACTTGGATAGCATTTTAGAGACGTTCACTTGTAAAAACTTTATTTAAACGTCCTGTAATAGCATCCTTTCAGCGTAATGCACTGTGGAGACCTTTAGCCTGCTTTCAGACAGTTCCTCTCACAGAGACTGATGGAATTTTCCACCAAGTCAGTGCTCGATATTGGCTTAAAAAGGTTCTCTTGATATCAGGTTTACTCAGTGTTATTAAAACAACAATATTACCCTGTTTATTCAAATCATTGGATTTATAACTGTAAAATACTGTAAAAATGCTATGGTAAAAACCTGTAAGTTGTTCCAGTAAGTATGTTTACTTATATGCACTGAAAAACTGTAATATATCTAATCGGACATTTCATGTAACTTTACAGCAAAATACTGTTAAATTTACAGATTCTGGAAGTGAAAAAGAACAAGTCATCTTATAATTTACAGTGAAAAAACATATCTTGACAATCCCAGAATACTCTACTACTTCCTACAGAATACTGTGCAACAGCTCACATTTCTGTCAGGACCACTATCGTCAAAGATGATTGACAATTACAGTTTGGGTTGGCGGTATGGTTCTGTTCTGGGCAAGAACTCCCTGCGCATCCTGCAGCCTAGCATGGATGAGAGCAGGGAGAGCAGCGATACCCCCCAGGGTAAACAGAACAGAACCAACATAAATGTATTGCAGATATTGTTAAAGTTCAATAATGTTATGTACACATTTTAGAATTAGTCTGATTCAAAGGAGAATCAGAAGGCTGAATCCTGACTGACAGAGGAGGAGTTGGGGATGGAGAAGGGTAATTAGCTATTGAGCAATGCGAAAATTGCTGATAATACTGAGGGACCTTATATATGAATGCTTAGATAGGTGTCGTATTCCCATAGGTAGATGGGGATCAGCTGAGAGTCAGCTGATGCAAGCTTGACTAACGTGACCTGCCAGAACTAACGCTATGCTAGATTTTCATTTAAATAACTATGATATTTCTTTCTACGTTTTTTTCCCTTCATCAGTTACGTACATTAGGGTTTTATGTTATATCACACATTATTAAATAACTTGTATTGCTTTATTTTAGTGTCATGTGTGTTACTGTGATGGTGTGTGCATGACACTGTGCACCTTCTATATTAGTATTAACCTCAGATACTTGTGGCGAACTTTGATTCATCATGTGATTTTTTTTTTACCATAAGTGTTTTTATGGTGGCTGTCACTATATCATAAAGTAAAAAAAAAAGTACTTTTGTATGTTAACATTATTTTAATGAAACATAATTTTTAACTCTAAATTTAAGATAAATCTGTGAACTTAAAATGTTGTAACAGTACTTTTTACAGTTGCTGACCACTGCTGCTGTTTTTTTTTGAATGTAACAATTTTTCTTTTTTTTAAACTGTTATATTTACAACCCAGTGGTGTCACGCACAAAGCTGACTGCATTACACTTTAGTGTCATGCTAGAGTTGTTGTTGCTATGCTCGGAAAAAGAGGAGAACTATTTGTGTACCATAACATCTCAGGACCTTCCATCTGGAACGGAGTGAAAAACGCTGATGTTTCAGGTGTAGTTCACTCATTAGGGGTGGTGGGCTGGCAGATATAGGGGTTTGAATGAATGTTCTGCCAAAACACAACAAACAATGTTTAATAAAGAAGGAAAAAGACTTCTATCAGGCTTTGCCAATGTTTGTGTGTGTATAGAACTGGCAGGAGGTTAAGCTGAGTGTATTTTTGTAGCTGTTGTGAAAATGGAGCTTCCTGTGGTTTAGAGAGAGCCCCTGTGGAGAGAAACATTTATACTGCCGATTCCCACACACTGTGTCCTACTGAGACACACGTGCATTTTTACCTCGCTATTTAAATGAGGACATCTTTTTAATTTTTTTTTACCAAAAGTAAATTAAAGGGGTGGTTGATTATGATTTCACTTTTTTTAAATGTAGTTTGTGTGTAATGCTGTTAGAGCATAAACAAGAATTCAGAAGATTTCTATTTCAAATAAATGTTGACAAACAAATGCTGTCTTCTTGAACTTACCCTCTTGAACTTTGAACTTAAAAGAGTCCTGAAAAAAGGTATCACGATTTCCACAAAAATATTAAGCAGCACACCTTTTGTCAACATTGGCGATAATAATAGGAAATGTTTCTTGATTGAATGATTTCTGAAGGATCATTTGACACTGAAGACTGAAGTACTGATTGACGAAAATTCAGCTTTGCATCACAGGAATACATTACATTTTAAAATATATTCAAATAGAAAACAGTTATTTTAAATTATTTTAAATCAAACTTCACAATATTGCAAAATTTACTTTATTTTTTACTATATTACTATATAAATTACATGAAGCCTTGGTAAGCATAAGAGACTTAAAAAAAAAAAAAAAAAAAAAAACCTAAAAAAATCTAACCGACTCCATGTATATTGTTCTAATGTGATGGTTAGAGTTTTTTTTAAAGAGGATTAAATAGGTAACTATGAACATTTAACAATATATTACAATAAACCAAAGTGCAAATTATCAGACTTTTTTTTTTTAAATAATACTAAATAAAGCCAAATAAATCAAATATATTTTTACATGGCTCTCTGGAATATATTTATATTTTATGTAAGGGATCATGTGCCCCTTCAGGGTGATACAATATTTCCCGATTACCCTGTCAGTGTTTATTTAATGATAACAACTGCCTGGACATACATTAAATATAAACATACATTTATTATTTAAAATATAAATATAATAAACATATTATATGAAACAGTCACAACCGTAAAACCTAAAACGATGCTACCGTATTTTTTACGGTAAAATTCCGGCAACCACACCGTAAATTTTACGGAATTTTTTTTTACAGTGTAGGATACATTTTAGTATCTATACAACATCAGTATTGGGAGTATTAATACTTAAATAGCTTGTACCCTTGAGTTTACAGCATATGATACATGAACTCATATTCAATTAATTCCATAAAAGACCAAAAACCAGGAATCAAATGTGAAAATCAGGGCATGACCCACTTAAAAGGTCTTCTTCAGCTCTAAGAAGCCTCTCTCGTGTGTAATGCAGGGCTGTACGTTAACTTTTTTTTCACATAGCACTGGTGCTACAGAGGTTGAAAGTTTTGTAGCACAGGCAATGAGTATGCGCTCAGAAAAAGCGCATGCAGAACAGCACGTGAATTAAATGTTTAACCGGTATTTCTTTAAAGCAGATGGAAATAATGTAGTTTTGTGATTGCGCATAAGTGCAGTGTCCCGTGAGAGTAACTCTACCGCTGAGCTAACACTGATGTGAATGCATGTGGCTTTGTACATTACATTGAGGCGGAGGGAGGCGCCAGAACTGTAGCTGATAGAATGTGCGCTGTAGCAGATACAACGATATTTCTTCAAAAGCAGATCGTGGAGACATTCAAAAATCGTCATATCGCACACCCCTAACTACCAAGTATAATCAATCTCACACACACAAACAAGCACAACGAAATCACTTCACACTATTAAGCGGCTGTGTTATGAACATGCAAAATTGTATCGCACCCGTGCTACAGTGGTAAATTTATTCATCGCACAGACCAGTTTTTTTGTAGCACGTGCGACATATATGTCACACTGTACAGCCCTGTAATGGATGAAAAGTCTTTCCCGAACGCTGAGGTGAGAGGAATACAGAAGAAGAGAGAGGCTCTTTAAAAGAGCTTCCCTGGCAGTCAGGGCCGATTAGTCTCTGTACATACACCCGCACTCTTTATCTCTCTCACTCTCCCTCATCTTCCTCGCACTCCCTTTCCCCCTCTCTCGCACTTGCTTTTTTGTCCTTCTGCTCGCTTTATTTCCCCTGACAGTGGACCTTGGAGTCAGCTGTCCATGTCTGCTATGGGAACAGTGAGAAAGACCGAGAGAGAGTGGGAAAGAGAGCAAATGCCCTTGAGAGTGATGAGTATGTATGTGTGAGAAGCCAAAGCATTTCCGACATCCATGTGCTTCAGTCAAGCAAATACCTTGATCAGCAACTGTTTTGTCCTCAAAACAGTCGCCCTGGATCAAAATGTATCATGCCAATCCAGACTAATTATGATATTAAAGCACATGGTTCTCATGGGTGGGCTGGCAGAATTGGGACACTTCCCACAAGGTTGGTGGTTTGATCCCTTGTACAATCCTACACTACCTACAGTACCAAATGTTGTGAATTTGAGCAATGCATCATAGCATTACTATCATCTAAGAAAAAAATTAAAACAAAATGTAAACTATAAAAAGAGCTTCAATTTTTGAAAACAAAACAAGCAATGATAGCATTACTATCATCTAAGAAAAAAAATAAAACAAATGTAATGTAAACTATAAAAAGAGCTTCAATTTTTGAAAACAAAACAAGCAATGATAGCATTACTATCATCTAAGAAAAAAAATAAAACAAATGTAATGTAAACTATAAAAAGAGCTTCAATTTTTGAAAACAAAACAAGCAATGATAAAACAAAAACAACAGTGACAAGAAAGAATCATGTTGAACAAACAGGCAACCGAAAGAACAGCATCTTCAAATAAATAAATAAATCTATTCGGTCTGGTTATTTTATTAATATATTATATTAAATATTTAATATTTGTAAATGTTTGTAACACAAAATTTTGTTAGTAAGTAAATAAATAAATCTATATGATCTGGTTAGTCTTTTATTTAGCAACTATTTACCAATTTACCATTAAGTAAGCACGAAGGTAAGTAAGCAAGTAAGTAAACAAACAAACAAACAAGCAAACAAACAAACAAAAATAAATAAATAAGGACTGGCTAATCTTTTATTTATTATATTTATATATTATATTTACCATTTAAATATTTTTGTAACAATTTAATGTTAAGAAAGTAATTATGTAAACAAACATAAATAAATCTATTTAGTCTGGTTATTTTATTTATTATATTTATATATTATATTAAATATTTATCGTTTAAATATTTTTGTACCACAATTTGGTGTTAAGAAAGCAAGTAAACAAACAAACAGTAAGCTACTGGAGTATAAATTAAATAACTTCGCATTCAAAAATTGCAGTACGCTTAGGGTTAGGGTATTTATTGGAATAAAACAGCATGAAGCATGTAGTCTAGCTCTCATATTATTAATATAATTACTCGATTTTACCTTACATACATAAATGTGCTTATGTGTCCAGTATATCAAATACAAGGTTTTAATCATTACCTGTGGGCCCCTAAAATCACTTGAGCCCATTAGTTACAGACTTATATGAATCACAACTTCAAGAGTGTCGTATGATGAAAGACTAACGGTACATATCTCAGAAGTCTTGATATGACACCCAACATGTGAGACCCTCTCATAAGATGTGAACTTGTAAAGGCTCTCACCAGAGTTTGACATGACTGGCTCTTTTTCTTCACCTCCTCCTCAAGGACTTCACACTCCTTTCTCTTCCTGGTGATCTCAGTCTCCTGAGGGAAAAAAGAAAATAAATACTGTTAGATGGATAGATGAATTCAATTTGCTGTTAAAGTAGATGTGGCCTAATGCAACCGTCTCTCTTCAGGGAGGCTGGATGCGGCATAACACACAATCTGTGTATGTATGCATGTGTATGTGAGCTCGTGCCCGTGTAGGAAATAGCAACACATTCTCAGAGCCAGTGGGCACCCGTATACATCATCTACCTATAAATAGCAACATTCTCTATAGCACAATGTTGCAATGCCATCAGCGAGATGCACAAGTCTAAAAGTCACTATAAATACAAATCCACTAAAAGAAAAACAAACACACACACAGTTCTAATGGACATGAAAAAATGTGCATATTCAATGTAAAAATCATGCTCATATCTGTATAAAAGCTCCCATAACCATTTAAATGAAAACAAAACAAGAAATAATGGGAATAAACAAACAAACAAAAAGTCAAACAGCCAAAAGGAAGTACATTATTCTATCTATCTAATTTATTTTATTTTTCCCCTGAATATTTAATTTTATAACAATTTGTAATGCAATTTGGTGTTACATATGATTTGGTCTGGTTATTATTTGTTTATTATTTTATATTTATATATTATATTGAATATTTAGCATTTAATGTTTGGTGTTAAATAAATTATATTATTTGGTCTGGTTATTATTTATTTATCTATTTTCTATTTATAAAATAAATATTTAACATTTAAATATTTTATAATGCAATTTGTTGTTTCTAACATTTACATACATATGATTTGACTGAATATAAATTTTTTATATTATATTCATACATTATATTCAATAGTTGTCATTTAAATATTTTGTAATAATTTGGTGTTAAATAAAACCATTTGGTCTCATTATTCTTTTATCATATTATATGTATATATCAAATATTTACCATTTAAATATGCTTAGTTATAATCTGGTGTAAATAGTATGCTGCTAGATAAGAAATCGCTACTTCATCTTTAAATATGTTTAAGTGTGATAATGAGCTACAATAAAAAAAAAAAATCAACATTTCTCTCTATCATCACTGTATAATGCCGCTGAAGTGACCTGTGTTTTGTTGGCATGTCAGCGGAGTTGTTCAGACCTCAGCGTTACATATGTACAAGACTAATGTGTCTCCACTGCTGATATCATTCCCTAATTAAACCCCACTGTGATACACACACATACACAAACTCACATTGTGCATAGGTAAAGTATAGGTAAATTCCCAGCATTTTGTCTCATAACACACTGTACCTGCCAATGGCTAAATTACTTTATTGGTCTGTAGGAAAGCAGGTGTTGTGGGCCAGGCCATATGTGGGATTGTGTAGGTATATACGTGTGTGGGCTACAGATGGTCATCTCATCCTCATAATGGGTATATCAGTCTCAAGAGAGGCTGACATAAGCTGTGTGTGAGTGAGTGTCTGTGTGCACGCAGGTATTAATGAATGGCAACATCCATCCTGCTGAGTGACACCTGGGATGGGGAGATAGAAGTCCCAATTTGAATAATAAACGAACATCCATGAGGATGAATGGATGGATGGATGTATGGTTGGATGGAAAAGCCTTTTCTTTCATTTTTGACAATTTTAATGCATCCTTGCAGAATATAATTATAAATATATATCTTACTGACCCCAAACTTTTGAATGGTAGTGTGCATTTAACATCAAATATGTAAAACATGAATGTCAAGACTACTTGCTTTTCAATATTTTTTTCCCATTTACTTTCCTTTTGAATGGTCTGTATTATTATATTTTTATTGTTGAATATTATTGTAAAAATATATATGTAAAAATGTGAAAAATTTGAACCCATGTCCCTATGCACCGCCACAGTTTCCTACACTTCTAAAAGTAAAATTCCCACTGTCCAGTGCAGTAAATTAATGAGTTACAGATTTCATAGCCTGTGCTTTTGGTGTATGTCGTAGTGTCAGTGTGTTTTGTGTGTGTTTGAGCAGCTACATAACATGACTTGGCACTGTGGGTCTGTGATATGCCAGAGAGTAATGGCTGTATCATTCTGCAGTTTGCCACTGCATGCTCTTGTTTAGCGGAGCACAGACTTTTTCGCAATATAGATTGGCAGCATAGATCTGGGCCGTGCTGGGGCTGTTGTAGAGCAGTGGGTAACTTGTCTCTGACATGGCAGTAAGTGTTAGTATGAATATTTAACATTTCATCAGCAGTCATTTGTCTTAAAGCACAGGACTGGTGTTCATTTAAAATCCTCCATCCTCGCGTTCAGCCCGGCTCGGCCGACACGGTGCATCGATACAGCACACGCTGAGATTAAATGGATGGAGGGAGAAACCCATGCAGTATAACAATCTATCAGGCCTAATCAGCCTTTTATATAATGCCTTTACTCTGATGCTTTATCCGTATCATCTCATGCTGTGTAACACTGTTCAAAGCTGTGCAACCATCTGGAAACTAGCATTAATTGGTACCCCAGGTACGACTCAATTTTTGACCCCTTGTGAAAATGCACGTCAGACAACCAGGGCAGATCTAATATTTCAATGTAGCGGAGCACAGACTTTTTCGCAATATAGATTGGCAGCATAGATCTGGGCCGTGCTGGGGCTGTTGTAGAGCAGTGGGTAACTTGTCTCTGACATGGCAGTAAGTGTTAGTATGAATATTTAACATTTCATCAGCAGTCATTTGTCTTAAAGCACAGGACTGGTGTTCATTTAAAATCCTCCATCCTCGCGTTCAGCCCGGCTCGGCCGACACGGTGCATCGATACAGCACACGCTGAGATTAAATGGATGGAGGGAGAAACCCATGCAGTATAACAATCTATCAGGCCTAATCAGCCTTTTATATAATGCCTTTACTCTGATGCTTTATCCGTATCATCTCATGCTGTGTAACACTGTTCAAAGCTGTGCAACCATCTGGAAACTAGCGTTAATTGGTACCCCAGGTACGACTCAATTTTTGACCCCTTGTGAAAATGCACATCAGACAACTAGGGCAGATCTAATATTTCAATGCAAACATTTTGTTTTTATAATGCGGAATTATATTTACAGTACCATATGTTTGGGGTCATTACGATTTTAAGAAATACGATTTTTACTGTAAATACTTTAATTCAAGGATCCATTAAATTGATAAAAAAAGACAGTAAAGTGCTTTTTTACAGTAAATTATTTGACAATAAGTGTAAGAACATTCATTAACAAAGTTTTTAAGAGGTTTCTTTCACTCTCTAACATACTCTGTTGCCTCAAAGGTTAAAGAGACTTTGAAAATTCCTGTTTAGAATATATACGGGGGAATTTACACAGAAGAGATTTCAATTTGTTCTTCCTTTACTGAAACTCTTGAACAGCCTTTACTGCTGTGATTTTAACTCTAAATGTTGGGTGGATGTTTTCAATTAGCATTCAGTGAAAAATAATAATACTTTTCCTTATAGTTTCAGAAGAATATACTGAATTCACCATTTTTTGACTGAACATGGTAATTTTGGTGGGTAAATATCACATTTACCCATTTAAATGGAAGAAATGCTAACCCCCCCTTACTATTATTTCTTAGATTTTGTGACAATATTTCAAAGTTTGTTTTCAGATACTTCAAAGAAAGCTAAGTAGAAAGATGGGAAATGTATGCTCCTCATCTAAATAGTGCTGTCCTTATTTATATCTTTGTTATAGTCAATTAAATTTGAAATCTTGCTTTTTTTATAATGTATATTTTAAAAGCATGTATTTATAACAGACCTCATTAGCCCATATATAATTTTAAAAACATGTCATTGAATGCCACATGACATTAGTAACATTTAAGCTATAATCAGTTCCCCAAGGAGCAAAAAAGTGAATATAAATTCTATTTATGAGTGTTAAACTCTTTAGAAGAGAAGTTCAGCAGATGCGCTACAGAAAGCTGAGCGAACCCTGAAGTCAAGAGTCGTTGCTATGGAAATGATACACCGTATACTCAAGCTGGCAGGTAACACTACTACACATAGAACCCATTATAATCACCGATTCTGTCACGGAACATGTGCTAAATCGGCCACAGTAAACGGAAGCCGCGTTCTATTTCTGACGCACTCTAAACGCTTGTGCTACTGCGCTAAATGGACAAATAGATATGGAAAGCTCCCTCTGATGCATCCAATGTAGAGACGCGTGGGACATTGCAGACCACTTTCTTTTGCAAGTTTCAGCTTCAAACATCTTTGGTGTAAACTGGCTTT
>NW_015539843.1:80481-84223 GCF_001515605.1 Sinocyclocheilus anshuiensis | reverse complement strand
CCTCAAAAATATTGCTTCCAGCACACCCCGATGCTCTCTGATTGCCGCCGTTGAGAAACACTACTCTAGAGTGACTACCCATAATTATGTACTAAACATGGATAAGGTATAACAGTGTGAAGTATTAATCCAGTTAAAAATTACCCTTAATTAACAATCGCAAGTGTGAAAAGCTCTGAAAAGTAGAAAAGTAGACTGCCTCACTCACTTAAATGATTATATAATATGGATCACAACAGTTCTGCCAAAATATGTGCAGTAATTGTTACTATAGAAAGTTCTAATCTTATAGCGTTGCATTGATTTTTTCCCTCAGTAATCAATAAAATGTAATTTTCTGTCTCGTTATTAGATAAGTTGTTTAAACATCTTCATATTGTTGTAAACTAACAAGAGAGCCGGTACACTCCACTCCAGAGACAACACAACTACAGTCGTATTGCTTGATTTGTCCTTTTAGTGTGAAGCGAACTGACTCACAGCTAAAGGATGGGTCACTGACACTTTATTACCACCTTACACACAGCAATAGCAAGGTCACCGGCTAAATTCCTACAACATGCTTAACACACACATCCAAGTGCATCTGGTATTTATAAGGATATGGATAGAGCAAGAAAATGTACCAGTTTGATCCAAATCAAAATGGTTAAATTTGTCATGCGGTTGTTCATCTTGATATTGAAACAAGAAAATTTACAAGCAAAATTGTGCAAGACTATTTTCAGAGTATATATGTTGAACTTTATTTTCCTTATCCCACTGAAAATTCCCCCCCCCTCATGTTTTAAACATAAGATTTGTTATTGTTGGATATAAAATGTAGACTGTTTTTAGTCATTCCACAAATGAACTAACTTTAAATGTCAAATCAATCACTGACACACTACACTCAATCTCACTCATTTCCATACTCAATGTAGTAAAACTACCCCCAAACCTACTTTTTCGTGCACAGAAAAGTGAGATCACACATGCACTCATAAGCATGAGTCTGTTCAGCATGTCTGCCGGCTGTTGTCCAGACACACTCTAATCCTCCTCTCAGCTGCTACCGATCACAGATCATTGGAAAAGGCCAACTGAATTACATAACGTCAATGTGTGTGAGAGCTCAATGCTCGAGGATTGCTTCATTCAACGCTAGACACAGTCTGACTTATTACAGGGAGGGCAAACATGCACCATACTGATGAAATAAGAGCATGTATGTCTTAAAGATGCATTCATAAAGACCATTAATAAGATCACACAAAAGAAGTGTGTATGCTGTGTACAAAATTGTCCCCAAAAAAGAGCCAAATCTGACAAAACCTCCCTTTCGGGACAATCGGAGACGTCCTCAATTACAAAATCAATTCATAAATAAGGCAAATACAGTTTTTTTCTGAAACACAAAATCTTACTTTTTAGGGCAGAATGAGCATTAGTCTATAACAGTGGTTCTCAGCCTTTTTGACCCCAAGGCTCCCCATTGTTCACAACAATATTCAAACGCCCCATGATTTTTCCTGTTGTCTGTTGTTTACTGGAAGCTATTAAAGGAGACATATTATGCCCCTTTTTACAATATGTAATATAATAAATATTTTTAGACTAATTTACTATAACATTAATAAAACATTTTGTCAGAAACTCAAGTAAATTAGGCTTACATATTTTATTTGGTTGTCTGTTTTGTTTTCAGAATCGTGGGAGAATCATAGCTTAAAAATACATAGGCTAATATATGTGGCAACTAACTAATACCATTAGTAGGTAATATATTTATTATTTTATAGGTAATATTACTACTGTTTCTAATATAAAAATGAGTTGTGCAACCCAATCCCCCAAAACCCAACCTGCCCACCCACAGCCCCCCCTCCTTTTGGTTCATTCTGCGCTCCTTGTTACAGACGAACTAAAGTTGAAAAAGTGAAAAAGCATAATAGGATGCCTTTAATTATTCGGGTCTGTGCACAGATTGGACTGCAGGCGATGTGCAGTTCAAAACAGCCTCTCCTTCACTCAACACAAACAAGTCATCCTTCTCCCCTGCTAATATTTGGTCATTCCTACTTAAAAAAAAAAAAAAAAAATTCATCATCAGTCTGTGGTTGATGATAATAAATTAGTGCTGCCAAAATTAGCATGTTAATGCATGCAATTAATTTTTCAGTTTAACGTATTAAAAATATTTAATTTAATTAACACAGAGGCGGAGCTAGGGTTGGCCACCCCACTCACAACTATAAGTATTTGTTATATGAGTTACATTTAAGAACATATCTCTGAAATGGTTTTCAAAACTGTCCTGGAGCACCCCAGCACTCCAGTCTCCCTCATCTAACACACCCGATTCAACTCGTCAGCTCATTAGTAGAGACTTTAAGACCTGAAGTGAGTCAGAAAAGGTAAAGAGTTGTGTGAAAATACGATGCGTGTCAAATCCGCGTCATGTTCTGCAGCTGCAGCTCTTAATGCAGCCAAAATAACCTAATAACCCATCTGTTGTGTCATGTCTGTTAATCAAAGAACAAAAGAAAAAAAAGAAGAGGAATTCAATTACTTTTGTAGCTTTAAGGATTAATCTATATTTAATTTAGAATTTAGTGTTTGATAACTTTCTTCAATTTCGGTATATTTCCTACTTGCTGAAGGGCACAGGTAAATAGGGGTGCTCCGATCAGGATTTTTGAGGCCGAAAATCGAATTAATTACTTAATGTACCAATTAATCAAATTAATCTCAAATTAATGATTATTAATTAACATGCACATCATGAGCCGATTAAAATATTTTTTTTATTTACCTTTATTTAACCAGGAAATTAAAAACATAATTCAACATACAAAAATACAAATAAATAGTGAAATATTAAATTATATATTAAAAAAAAACGATATTCTATATACAACTAAAAGCACCAGTAGGTGGTGGCAAATACCTGTCTTAAGTCAGTGAGTCATTCAATAATTCATTCAATCGATTCGTTCAAACAGCTCATTCATTCAGAAACGAAGAAAGTGACTGCCTTTATGAATGGTTCAACTTTAGTGACGATGTGACACTGCCTCGATTGTGCAAGTGACAATTCCTGTGTCAATTGTGCAGCGTGCAGCTCGCTTATAGACAGACGCGATGTGTGGTGATTTGAAGCCATGTATTTTGAGAGAGACAAGAGAGAGCGCGCGCGGTGATTCCCTCACGCTGTTCGTGAAATTACGTCTCACACAAGTTTTCAAATTACTTTATAAGTTATTTAATGAAGAAATATGAAGGTAGTATCTCACCTTCAGCATTATAATTATTTCACCCACGCCGGACAGAGACTGAGACGGTGCTGCTGCATGTCGTGCCAAAACTTGCACGGCAGACGTCATCAGCTTGAGATCGGTTTTTAGAGAAGAGCCTTTTTAGAGACTGCCGATCAATCATCCCAACGTGATTATCGGCCGATAGTGATCGGTAGCCGATCAATCAGAGCACCCCTACAGGTAAATATGACATTTAATATATTGGGTATATATGTGAAGATTGATTTAAGTTCGCTTAAATTGAGTGTTATTTTTTTAAAGTCTAATAAATGTTAAAATGTATAGCTCTCAGTTATACTGTAATGTTGAATGGCTAGTCAATGGTTAAATATTAGAACAAAAAAAATTGAATAGAGACATCAGTAGTATAGGTATCACTGATACTCGACTTCAGTCATAAAAAAGATGTCATTAAACAAATATTAAAAATATACTGTCTTTGC
>NW_015539843.1:80123-80452 GCF_001515605.1 Sinocyclocheilus anshuiensis | reverse complement strand
ACTTTGCTAAAAAGAACATTATGTTGTGTATTTGGTGTAATGAAATGTGTTTATGCGGTTTAAGGTAAAAAAAATATATATATTTTCCACATACTGTGCATTATTGTTGCTCCTCTATGCCCCGCCTTTCTGAAACGCGTAGATTTTTACAAAGCTCATCGTTCTGAAAAGCGAGGTGTACGCTGATTGGCCAGCTATCCAGTGCGTTGTGATTGGCCGAATACCTCAAGCGTGTGACGGAAATGTTACGCCCCTTACCATATTGTGATGCCTTGCAGTGTCCCGGCGTGATGAGACAAAACCAATAAAACCCATTACAAATGAGGCAT
>NW_015539843.1:79678-79889 GCF_001515605.1 Sinocyclocheilus anshuiensis | reverse complement strand
AGAAACAACCAACAACAGCTACTCTACACTGGTCAAAACTCCCGTTTGAATCGTCAGTGGCAAATTCTTCAAATATAAAAAACGTACTTACAGGCTGTGACTCAGAAGTACGGTGGCCGTGAGAGCTCAACGCGCTGTAACTTAAGAAAACACATGCAAATTGAAAAAACACCAGCAAATTAAGAAAACATCTTCATCAGTTTGACAACAC
>NW_015539843.1:77066-79389 GCF_001515605.1 Sinocyclocheilus anshuiensis | reverse complement strand
CATTGTAGGCTACTCTGCAGGTTCAGGAAACCGTCCTCCATAAAATGCGCTGCACACATCTGAATATTTGGGTTGAACTGTTCTGGAACAGTGTCGTAAATACAACTTAACCACTGATTTCTAGTTGTGTCCTCTTTTGGAAGGCCAAACAAAGTAGTTTCGCTTTCACAACGAAACACAAAGCCTCACACAGCGGGTTTGAGTGAGCGGAGGCCGGCGGGCTAGAGTGAGGAACGGCCGGCGGATTCAATGAAGGATCCGGCGATCCACAGCGCGAAGTTTATGTATTTCCTCAGCGACCAGCACGGATCAGCGCTAGGCATGACGAAGCGGATATCGTCTTCTTTTGGAAGACCAAACAAAGTAGTTTCGCTTTCACAACGAAACACACAGTTTCTCCATAACATGGCGGCGGCGGCAACAGCGAGAATAAAAGTTACGCCTTCTTTCTTTAAGTGAACATTTGGGCGGTGTTATGCAAATCTTCCCACACTGTGACGTACACATGTGGGGGCGTGTTTAAATGAGGCGTTTTAGGAGGGCGTGGACAAGTCTTAACTTTTATAAAGAATATCTCTTTGGGTTTGAGACTTTAGTCTTTGCAACTTTAGGGATTTTATCTATGCACGAACAGCTTGTAACACTCCAAAGAGAAAGGAAAATTTGAAATGGCATCCTTATGACCCCTTTAAATGTTAGGTGGGATTTAGTATTAGTTTTTTTTTTTAATTGATTGACAGAACTATAATAAATATAATACAACAAAGCCAGCTAACAATTTTTGGTTCCCAGAAAGTTTCCAGAATGTTAGTTTTTTGTTCCCAGAACGTTATTTTGTTATGGTTAACAGAAATAGAATGTTAGTTTTTGGTTTGTAGAATGCTATTCTAATGTTAATCTATAACCTATAACGTTATTTTAACGTTCCCCTAACCTCTTTACTCTGATATGATTACCCTGGTGTGCGTCTGTAATCATCCAGCACACTCGAAACCCAGTTTAGTATAAGTGGCACGGAAATGATCCGTATGATCTGACGCCTAATCAGTATTATAAAAACCATCTCTTGTTTTTATCTATTGTTTAATTAATAAATATAATCTGAACACATCAACCATCATATGCAAGATTAAATAAGATTAAATTTGTCCATTAATATGTAAGATTATGGGGTACCCAGATTTTACATTTCTTCAGCACCAAATAAAAAGGACTTCAACACAATTTATGGTTTATAAAATATGACATTTGTTCACAGATATAAAAAAAAATAATAAATAATCACTTGACTTAAAAGTATGATATCAGTACATTCGTTTCTTACCACTGAAGTGTACAGTTTGTACAGCGGGACATTCTTCTTTTCCGTAAACAAAAACTTTGGTGTGTCAAATCCCCCCGAAATCATATTTACTCTCATAACTGTATTAATTTTAAGTAATCATTCAATAAAGAGATCGATAAACGTACGAGTCAGTCAAGCAGTGAAACGAAATGACCATTCATTTTTAAATTCAGTGAACACGCGGCTCTCTGTGGAGGACAGGTGAAAGCACGTGCTGGAGAAGCGCCTGCAGATCAGAGGTATTCGTTCGGGACAAATACATGTACCATTACACCCCTAATGGAAATTAGGATGTAGCCAATAACTTGCTGCAAAGTCACTGTCACATATGAACAAAGAACTTCCAATGTGACATGCTCAGGTTCAGTCTGATTGGCTGGGAAACTAGTGTCTCGATCAGTGATTCCACTCGAGGAATCAGGTTTCTGCCATGCTTTCATCCAGCACTGTCAGTCACCGCACAGCAATCAAGACCTTCTAAGCAGGTTGTTCTTACTGTCCCGAGGCCCTGAAGTGACATGTCATTTCAAACTACCTGAGAGCAGCATGAGATAAAGTGCCGGACAGGGTCTCTTTGGCAGGGCGAGCCAAAACAGACACAGTGGATATGGCATCAAGCTTCGAAGCAGCATTTATTAGAAATTTTTATGAAAGTGAACATAAAAATGAGTAGCCGGAACCATATCCTAGAAAAAGCATGCATAAACTTGCATCCTTAAAGAGGAAAAGTTAACAAAAAAGGACAATATTGCCATTAATATTTGTTTTTTATTAATACTTTTATTCAGCAAGAACATATTAAATTGATTTATAGTGACAGTAAAGTGCCTTCTACATTGTTACAAAAAACAAAAAATTAATGCTGTTCTTTTGAACTTTCTATTCTTCAAATCATCCTGAAAAAAAATGTTTCTTGGTAATTTTCTTGGTAACAAAATTATTAAGCAGCACAACTGTTTTCAACACTGATAATAAGAA
>NW_015539843.1:68901-77031 GCF_001515605.1 Sinocyclocheilus anshuiensis | reverse complement strand
TATATAAACAGTTGTTTTAAATTGTATTTCACAATATTACTGTTTTTACTGTACTTTTCATCAAATAAATGCAGCCTTGGTGAGCATAAGAGACTTTGCTTTGTCATTTTGAAAAATGTTTTTGTTGGAAATAACATTGGACCCCGTTAGCTTTTACTGAACAACAACTAAATATAGCTTCAGTCTGAAATAGCAGCTATCAGCATCAGTGTGATGCTGATTGGACAGACAGTCATGATGACAGAAGAGAAATTACATCAGACGACTCACTGCTCCTCAACATTATATAGCAATATGTGCTTTCTGTGTAAGGCTGAACTGCAATGAGATCCCAAGTGTCATACAGGACACTCTGTCCTGTCTGTGTTCTGTTAAGACAGCCCTTATTGAATCCTTTACTGGGAAAAAATACAATCCTAGAAATGGGAAAAAATGAATGCTTCAAATAGCAACATTTATTTCAGGCTTGGCTATGTTGAACGGTTGATCCAACAGTTTGGATTGGTGGACTGTTGCATTATGATTGGCCCAGCTGAGATGAAATCTGCATTTTCTGAAGGAAATATGAGAGGAAATAATATAAGGACATAATTGTTTATAGAATATATCTATATAACATAACTGCAACAGCTGTAGATTTGGAATGGTGAACATTTTGTCAATATGATTTGATGGGAAAATGTACAACAGTACAAGGGGGAGGAAACCAGTGTTGCTATTATTAATTAAAACTAAAATTAAAATTAACATTTTCCAGTAATTGAAATAAATCTAAAATATAAATATTAGATGAAAAACGTACAATTAAAACTCTTGAAAACTAATAAGAAAAATAAATTAAAGCTAAATTAAAAAAAAAAAAAACTAATAAAAATGACAGGCACATAACAAAAGTACTAAATCTTAACTAAAATAAAAATGAAAACAGAATATATACAAATGAAAGCTAATTAAAAATATTAATAAATACTATAATAGTATATGCAGGAAATAATACAAAAATAACAGTGGATGAGTCTATGGAGAAATAGCAGTGCCACTTAAAACAAAATGAAAAAACGAATTGTCCATGTATTAACAAAAAAAAGAAAAGAAAAGCAATTTGCAAATGGATAAAGATGAAGATTTATAAAAATTCCAACTGAGGTGAAAATGACTGATCAAAATTAAATTGTCAAATTAATGAATTAAATAATATAATTATTGTCATTGTTACTGTTACATTGTAATATATGAAGTCAATATTTAAACTTTTTAAAACATGTTTCTTAACCTTACTTAATATTTTGCTTAACTAAAGTTTGAGTTTACAAAGTCTAAAAATACATAGAACCTAATGCTGAAATTATCCACAGTCTGTACGTTAAACTGTACAACACGTGTACTTTTTTTTTTTTTTTACCTTGAAATATCAGTTTCAAAATCTGATTCTGATGGCACGCTGACATCTATCAAGGTGAACGGCTTCTGTTTCTTTCCCACACTCCCCCCAAACGACTGTTCTGGGAGTATGTAAGTTTGGTGAGCGGGGTACAGAATTCAATGTATAGGGTGGATTGCTTTACAGCAGCAACAAAAGCACATGTACAGCAATAAGCTTTAATTATGACGGTGATATTTTACAACCCTGAATTCCACTAAATTGCAAAAATGTGTGAGTAGTAGTATGAGGGATTTCAATGCAATGCTGCCTGGCAGCAAAAAAAAAAAAGAAAAGAGCTATTAGACGAAAGAAGCACATGGACAGATTGAAAAGTCTGAAAGAAAGTGTCTCTGAGTTCTGAGCAGGGAATGAATGAATGGAAAAATCACCACCACAAGGAAGAGAGAGAGAGATTGTTTGTCAGCAGATTTCCGCAGACAGGAGCCCGCACACAGAGAGAGAGATTGTTTGTCAGCAGATTTCCGCAGACAGGAGCCCACACACACTGACTGACTGACTGCACAGTCAAGTAGAGAAAGCGCCCATTCATCTCTGAGGCGAGGGTGGAGAACGAGTGAGAAAAAAAGCAAAAAATATCCTCGTCTGAGCACTTTTAAGAATGATCAAACACTCTCGAAGCTCAAACAGAATGCTAAGCATGCAAGCCCTGACACACAAACAACGTAACAAAAACACTCTGAACTTCAGCTCTGAGCAACGGCCTATTCACTTCAGGCATTTTGAACTATCAGGTTGCGATCCAATAAGAATGCATATTCCATTTACGCAAAATATCTTACAAATGGTTAGCTATCTGATCAATAAAACGCATGAGGTGACCATGTGCAAATACCCTCTAAACCACAAAGACGCACACAAAAACAAATGGCACAGCAAAGCTTTTACAGTACACTGACTGTGAATCTGATCACGCAATTTGATCCCATTATGATGTTGAGCAGATTTCAGCCATTATGAATACATTAAAGAGGTGTTTCATTCAATTAAATGGATCTGAGTGTGACTGTGACTGACAGTGTATTTCACAGCACAACGGCCTCTGCTTATGCTACAGGCCAACCGAAGGAATGGCATATGATTATTGTAATGGCCAATCTCTCTATTGTCTTTCTGTCTGATGTATTAAAAATATAGCTAAGAGCGGTCCAATTTCAACTTGTACAATTGCACACCCATCATCACCTCTTTGAAACTCCCTCAGTCATAAGAGCAAACTTACCTTACATTTGACAGCTACCGCAAAATTCACACTCACCGGTCAAAAACAAAATATAAAAACCTTATATTTATAAACTAGCATGTTTCACTAAATTTAAACAAAGCAAAGCAAAGTGTTACCAGCAGGGCTCGAATTGAGGGGGGATGGCATCCCCCTGGTTGAAAAAAATGACAAAAAGCATCCCCTTGGTAAAACCACCATCCCCCCTTACCATCCCCTTTAGATTAATAATGTGTATTATGTAAAACTTATCATGCAAATGAAATGTTAAAATTCTCTACTTATGATAATTCACAAACTAAATAGCGGCGATTGGCCAATCAGAACTCGGTACTGTAACAAGCTGCTCACAAGCGGAAGCACGTTTTTGTCATTTTTCGCACAAAATGGTTCAAGCGCAACTTTTGAAGTTCTTTAAAAAGAAGACAATAGAAAAGGTATGATTTTTCCTTGATTATAATTTAATAACATTCCCCGACATTATGTTATTGTGCTGTATGTGTGACTGTGAGGGATTGAGAGACGATAGTAGAGCTGACATTATTGAGTCACCGACTTTGCAAAAACCAAACAAAAACACGTCTTGAGAGTCCAAAAGCATTCAATGCGCGATGAAGCCTGTTAGAATACATTTAGAATGCCCTTATAATTCAAGCAATGAAAGAAAAAAATACCCATGTATGAGTTTTTACATTTATATCAGCACATGTGCGCGAGCACTAATAAAAAGGAAAGCTTGTTACAGAAAATCAATTGATTTATGGTTTGAATAGCCTCTGAAGATTTTTTTGTGGTGGTACTCCTGATCAGTCTACATTCATGTCAAAGTTTCTGTTGTGCGTCATAGAGTGGGCGTCTTCAGAGAGATGCAGAAGATATCAGACAGATTTCATTGATCACATCAGCTCTGATATCAGTCCATGAGCCGAGTCTTTCTGAGTAATTTGAGAAGTCTATAGAGGCGACCTGAAGTCCCTTCATTTAATGCAAGTAGGTTATGCTCTTGCTCACTGTCAGAGCAGCTGTTCATTAATCATAGAGCTGTCACTGAAGGAGCTCACGCTGGGCATAATACGTTTAAGAGGCGCTAAAATATCATGTGGCAGCTTTGTTGGATAATCACATGCTGATGATTTACACTGAAAGAGATGGAAAGAAACTGAGCTCTGTTCCCACAATGCAATTCTGCTGCGGTGGCCACAGTGCACATCGGTCAGCCAGAGAGACCGTTCTAGCCTTCTGGGTAAAGGGAGTTATTTGAGCGATCACATCCAGCCAATGGAACAGGCTTGTTTTGACTCACTGGGCTAAGAATAGACGAATCTTAGAGAGGAAGAGATGAGGCAGGCTACTGTAAGCTGGAAGGGGCTGAAGGGTGAGAGCCCACAGGAACATTTTATTGTTCAGAGGAAGCGCTTTCATAACTTAATGGAGTTCTTAGTTATGGCTTATTGAATTATTATTTCTGTTTCCTAGAATTCCTTAGGAGATATAAAATTAGGCACAAATGACATTTATTGACATAGTAAGAGCAGAGAGCTTTCAAATTAATGTGTATAGTATGAAGTAACTCATTCTTGATTGCAGATTTGAGCAACTTAAAACATTTCTTCGGAAACAAGAGGAAATGCATAAAATTACTAATGCCTTTTTCTCAAGAAAAAAAAAATAAGCATGAGATACATAACTGTATAACTGTCTATTTGTTTTCCATGTAATATCATTTCTGTCTAGGATGAAGCTATTTAGATATTTAAAAGATCTAATTTGTGATTTTTTTCCTGCAGTAGCACAACAATATAAAACCAACATAATAGCGTTCAAAATTTTTGGGTAGTAATTATTATTATTATTATTTTTAATTACTACTTTTATACAGCAAGGTCATATGATGCGATTTCAATTTTTCCTTTCTCTTTGATGCAGACATGGTTTTATGTTTATGCGGCGCGATGAACGCAACGCGTAAAAAGACAGTATAAGTCATTATAATCAGTAATTATGTCCCCACTGGATGCAACAAAAGCCTCGTTTGTAATGGGTTTTAATGTTTTTGTCTCGTCGCTCCGGCCGGGACATGGCATCAACAGTATGTGAGGGGCGTAACATTTCCGTCTCATGCTTGAGGTATTCGGCCAATCACAACGCATTGGATAGCTGGCCAATCACAGCACACCACCTCGCTTTTTCAGACCGATGAGCTTTGTAAAAATCGACGCATTTCAAAATGGCGGGGCATAGAGGAGAAACAATAATGTACAGTATGTGGAAAATAATGTGTTTTTTTTACTTTAAACCGCATAAACACATTTCATTACACCAAATACACAAAATAATGTTCTTTTTAGCAGCATCATATGACCCCTTTAAATTGATCATAAGAGAAAGTAAAGACATTTTTAATGTTACAAAAGATTTCTATTTCAAATAAATGAGGTTCTTTTGAACATTTTATGCATCAAAGAATCCTGAAAAAATGTATCACGGTTTCCAAAAAAATGTTGAGCAGCACAACTGTTATCAACATTGTGAATACTACAAAATATTTCTTGAGCTTCAAATCAGCATATTAGAATGAGTTCTAAAGGATCATGTGACACTAAAGACTACATAAATGGCTGCTGAAATTTCCGCTTTGCTATCACAGGAATAAATTTGATTAAAAAATTAAATTAGAAATAGAAAAGAGTTTTTTCAAATTATAATAGGATTTTACATTATAACTTTTTTATAACTGTTTTATTGTGTTTTTGATCAAATAAATGCAGCCTTGGCCTGATTCTATTAATGGTTCTTGCATGTGAATTCCTCCAATGCAAATAAAATACTCTTATATCTATGATACTCTTAACAAATGACTCTTATGAGCTGATTCTCTTTAAATGAAACAAAAACATACAGCCCAACCAGAGTATTCTGATTCCTGAATGAATTATTCATATGTGTAGGTTATTCTATGTGAATCAAAACCATAGAGCACAACCACTGCAGCCCAACCGATTCCAAAACAAACCACCCTTTTGAGTTGGCTATTTTCAGTGAATCAAACTCACACTGTCAGACTTCATGAAACGTACTAAAGGAATCGTTAATTGAACTGTTATGGAAATGAACTAAACTAAATATTTAAACCTTTATGACCATTAACTTGTGTAGAGTCTAAAACTACCTGCTCAACTTCAAATATAAGAATTGACCATATTAATATTAGTAAACCATTATCAAAAGCAATTACCGTTTACAACTCATGGAGCAACACTTTTAAAAAGATAAAAACTTTACCAAAAACCTCTTTTTATTTTCATCAAATAAAGGAGACAAAATGTTATTGCAGACTGCTCTACACGCCTCTACTACGTGAGCTTTCATGAGTGCGGTTGCCAGATATCAAGAGTTCTAATCCCCGAATCAGAGCTTCGCTGTTAAAATCATACATTTTCTGCCCGGTGTGTTTTGCTTATTTTATGCAATCTGGCAACCAAGCGCACGCGCTCGCTCCTCATTGCGGAAGCGCCGCCGCAGATGATCTGAAAAACAAACAAGCTGGAGTTTAGCGATCTAAATGAAAGCGTCATTCAGCCGGTCAGTGTTCTGTCATGAGATCTCAACTATATTGTTTGCGATTGTGATCGCTGAATAAATGCACTTACTCAATCGCCGTTGTTTTAATAGAGAATTAGACTATTGCGATTATGGAATTAGTGGAATTACTAGGAATTTCACTGTTATAATATTTTTCGTTTGTTTTAGCTCTTTTCATAATGTAGACAGAGAGATTGCATAAGTCTTTGGTGATGATTTATATAATAAAAAGCCTATAATAAATCAGTACACTAGATGAAGTAAAATACAGCTATATGTGTCCACATTCTATTGATTTGTGCATACTGGGAATATGATAAAAACTAACAAGGACATTTTAGCCCGGGACTAAGACTAAAATGAAAATAGCTGACAAAATTAACACTACTCCAGGCACCCTACTGTGTCCAAACCAACCTTCATCCCTCTCTAAAGCTTGATCTTGTTTGAAATCACACATCAATCACTCTCTCCATGCTCACATTCAGTCAGTCCGCCAGGCCCTGGAGAGCAGACGCCTGTCTGGTTTACAGTGTTTGGATGCGGCTCAGTTACGAACAAGAAGTGATCGAATGTGAAAGAGTTGTTCAAGTTGAAATATTACGAAATGCGCAAAACGTGCATTACAAACTGGCTTGGCTTGTTTTCGTGCCAAGTATGCATGCATATAGAGACCCCTACACATGTACACACTCATGCACATGCATAAAATTCTAAAATGGAATGCAAGATGGTGGATTTAGAGTCACACGACTGAATGTCAAAGCAAGTCACACATGCTTACACATATAGATAAATATAGGAGGTCACATGCATAAACACACATATAAATGTCGGCCAGAGTTTTCTCATGTGAGATGACCTAAGGCTAATCTGACTCCAGTTATCATAATGTAACTGTGCGTGTGTATGCATGCATTATCAAGTGTGAGTGTGAGTGTGTGTGTGCGCGTGTGTGTGTGTGAGACCAAGCATGCACTGTATTTCTCACTCCATCACTGTAATTTCTTCCTTTCTGTCTCTCTTCTACCCGCTTTCTCCTCCTTTATATCTGCAGGGTGTGTGTGCATGTGCGTGTGAATGAGTCATCACTGGTGCAGAAGATCATCTATATTCCTAAAGTTTGCCCAAATCTCCGGCTCATACAGCCAATGCAGCACTAAACTACGACAGACACACACTGGTTGGGACTTTTAATTGACTTATATTTTGTTTATAATTAAGAAAATTATATTTTCTATTCTCTACCCCCAAACAAAATCCTCTCAGACATGCGAGCATTGTAATATTTTAATTAAGTCATTATTTAGTATATTTATAATGTAATTTTCTTGCAATTGATTTCTGGATTTACTATGCTTAAGGGGTGTAAAACAAACCCATACCACCAACATCAACACAAAAAAATGCACTTGCACAGTGATCGAAAGCAATTTACGACTATACTCATTTCTGAAGTTTTTTACATCTGAAATGATGTACTAACAACCACACGGCTAAATAGACACCTTATGACAGTGCGCTTGCCCACATTTTCAGCAATCAGCCAGAATGAAATTAAAATGTACTTTGTATATACTCTTATTGTAAATGATAAATCCATGCATGTGTTTAATCAAAATGTCAATACTCAACAGATCTCTCTCTGGTGACATATGGCAGACTTCTCTTATCATTTTGCATTAATTTCTGAGTGCCACGCCTACATCTCAAAATCCAATCAAAAACCGTGTCCTTGTGCTACATTTTTTCTTTTTAACTCTGATGTAGATCTGTCACTACTTCCATTACATCACGACTTTAACTTCCATCATTTATATATATATATATATATATATATATATATATACACACTGTAAAAAATGACCGTGAATGCTACACTAAA
>NW_015539843.1:51247-68436 GCF_001515605.1 Sinocyclocheilus anshuiensis | reverse complement strand
ATATAAAAATATATAATTTTTATATATATTTTTTTTCATGGCTGATCCTTTAATGCCCTTTCTAGTGTAAACAAACATTGAGATCCATTTAGAAGCGAGCATCACAACAGCCTACTCATTTTAAAGAGCAAAGCACTTGAAGTGAGTACTCTGAAGGATGCAGGCTATATGGCCTCATATGTGTGTGTGTGTGTGTGTGGTAGACCCTACAAAAAGCTGAACATCACTGCTGATTCATTCTGAATTGGAATGTTACCTTGGTAACACAGCAGCAAAATTCCAAAAATGCAGTTCAGAATGTTGCAGGAAAATTAGATTTAGTAATTAGATTTATTTGCATACGGTCTCTCCACGTGGCAACCAAACTAACATGAAAATATGTAAATCAGTATAGTATTACTGATTTCCAACCGATAAACCACAGGGCACAAACTAATGGTGTGAGCTCTCAAGATAGGTGGGGGTGAGATAAAGAATCTCATCCATCCTCTGATGTCCAGAGATTTCAGCTGAATTTTAGCCTTGCAGTGAAATGAGAAGAGAATTATCAGAGGAAAAGAGATAAGCAATGGGGGAAAGGAGAGTAGGAGAAAGAGAAATGGACCCTGCCAAGGTTGCGAACGTCAGAGATGATCAGAGATCAGACTTTCCGTAGCCTTAAGCTGATCTTATTACACCACTGAGGTGCTTGCTGTATTACCCAATATGAGTTCCAATAACGTGAGAGACATTCTTACACACTAAAGGGAGCAAAGTCTTCATAAACTACTTATTAAACCAGCTTGATGAGGACACACACACACCTTTGCATTTACACACACATACTTACAAATGTACTTAGCCACCTAATTCAGGACATTCTGTACTACAAACATTTTCTGTTTGTTGAAGTGAAACTCTTGAAATGTTGCCCAGCCAAACAAATTTGAGGACCATAACTGTTGTATAAAGACAATTACTACTGACTAACCTTTACTTTTTGTCTGAATTTTTAAAATTTTAAATGACATGTAATTGATTTACAATATATACATACAATATATACATTTGATAAAAAAATACAGTAAAAATAGTAATATTGTGAATTACCATAGCAATTTAAAATACTATTTTCTAATTTTAATATATTTTAACATGTAATTTAATATGAAATTCCTGTGTTGACAAAGCTGAATTTTCAGCACTCATTACGCCAGTCTTCAGTGTCAAATGATCTTTCAGAAGAAAGAAACTAATTTTTGATTACTTTTTTCTCAAAAGAAGAGCGGTTATTTAAAATTAGCATTATATTTTATTTTTTTTTTGCTGTCACTTTTGATCAATTACATGTATTCTTTTTGAATAAATGTATTTTTTTCTTTTAAATATATATAAAAAATGTTTTTATGATCTAAAAGTTTGAGACCACATTGAAAATAAGTGAAGTAATGAAATTTTTTTTAAATGAAATGTGAAATAAATGCAAAACCGAAGCATTTTCACTAGTGGTCTCAAACCTGTTGACCCCACTGTGCATTTGCAATATTCACGCATGGGTTATACATACATAAATCCATGCATTAATAAACAGGATAAGTGCTCTGAACACATAAATGGTCTCCTATGAAATCTAGATGTAATTTAAGCACAGAGACATAGACCTGTATATTAGTTGCTCATGCAGTTTTGACCACTATGACAGCAATAACTACAATCACTCTCCTCTCTCTGCTTACCTTTTCCCATGCACACACCGAGCAGTACTGGAAGCTAATGTCTCTCATCGTGTTCTTCCCCCACCAATGACCAGCGCCCTTCCCTCAAACACTCAGACTAGACTACCGTTCTCTCTAGACAGACACATCTGAATACTCAAGAAGGTTCCAGAAGTGTGGACGAACGACATTAGACTTGAGTGCCGTCACCGTAACTCAATACCGCAATGGTGTGACTGTGTACGGATCCCATATCTGTTGATTGAGTTACAGAGGAGGTTTAACCGACCCAAGTTCATATTAATCTTTAGCACAGACACACTGAGAGATATAACCACAAACAGTTAATCTTAATACAAATACAGAAAGAGATATGCTAAGATATCAGGCTAAGTGCTTAAAGGCTAAGCTATTAGACTAAGCAATTAAAAGGTACGCTAAGATATCAGGCTAAGTGTTTTATGGTATGCTAAGCTTTCAGTTTTATAACGTTTATTTGGATTAATTCAACTGATTTGTGATGTATAAATTTAAAAAGACAATAACTGTCAAATAATTTGATGATAATTTGACAATAATTGACATTTTGAAGGTTAAGATGACATTTAGAAAAACAGATATTTTATCATGCAAACAGCTAGATCTCTCTCACCGTTCTGATTGGCTTTGATTTTATCATGTGATGCAACAATTTTTTTTTCTTTTAGTGTCGACAGAAAAACTGCAATCTTGTCATGTTGTGCCTCAAATGGAGTAATGGAGACAAAAATGTTATAATAATATGACTACAGTAAGAGTTACTTTATCAAATGTTCTTTAAAAACCCACAAAGACGTCAGCTGCCAGAAGAGAATAAAGACTGCATCTGTAGCAAAATGATTAGAAACACAAGCGGTGTGAAGATTCAGTGAGGTTCTGCTGTAGCATCTCTACACCACAAGGCACTGAGCAAAAACATAACAGTTAATAATTTATTCAAATAATTTATTCATCATGACTAGTCAGCTCTTTAATGAGACTTTAATGAAATGTTGACAAACTGCCTCTTTGGCGCAGGACAGACGTGGTTTGAGGGAATGTAGTGCACGCTTGTTAAAGGAGCTGACCATGGTGCTGAATCAAGCACACAGTAGAGTGGAGCTCAACTACAAACTCACTGCCTAATCAAGTATTTTCTTTTGTTTTGCTGATGGCCTTGAGGCCCACAAAAAGCATGCTTTGTGCCATTCGCAACCTTAAGATGCTTTTAGTCTTGCGTGGTCAGACTTTTGATGATCCGCATCACGTGTGGTCCACATTACAGCTTCTTCTGGCCAACAACCACCCACTTAGGCAGGAAGAGGCTATTTGACTGACATGTGGATAGATGACTTGAAGTCTAAGATGTCCATGAACACCATTTTTTGTTAACATTTAAATCAGTGTATAAGGGAAAGTATGTCTTTTAGATGTTGTAAATAAATAATTTTAGAATTGTAATTTTATAAATAATTATCAATTAATTAAATAATAAAAACAACAAAATAAAAAATAAAATAACTAACTAAATAATTACATTAATAATTAAATAATGTAAAATACATAATTGAAAATTAAAATTGAAACAAATAAGCAAATAAGCAGACAAGTAAATAAATAAATCTAGCTAAAATAGTTTTAGTTTGAGCATAGCACGTCACAACACTTTTTTAACTACCCATAAATACTGACCTACCGCAGTTTATTTTTTTAATGTGACTTTTAGAGGTGATTAAATCTCAGTGTCTCAAACTAAGCTCTTAAATAAGAACATGATTCTATTTAAAAGATTTAAGCCATATAAGACCAAAATGTAGAAAAAAAACAAAGATTAGCTCTTTAAAATGGCTCATTGGAGCAGAGGAAAGTCACTTGACTCCTGGAAGTTGCATTGAAGCCAGCCATTTAGAAATTGGCAATTTGAATCAGCTATTTAATCCAATTCTTGCCTTATTTCTTTGTATTATGGATCAGATTGTCCTTCTAACAATCTATGGACCATCTGATGCTGAAACTAGGATGATTTATACACCTGAACCCAATATGTTGACCATTTCGACATGAAGTGTTGTTATTTCAGTCTGAATCCTCTACAGTGTTGGTGCACTAAATTATAGTCCAAGTATTACTCTGCTAGGCCTTAAATACAATAACCAATGTACAGTACTGCAGCAGCTCCAAATGTGCAGTCTCTCATCTATAAACTCTTGTTTAGTTCACTTTTATACCTCCTCCTGCTTCTTCTCTCACACGTAAGTGTCAAAACTCTCTCCCACTGGCTCCGATCTGCTGAGATTCCGGTAATATCAAAAGCGAGAGCAGCCTAACCCTCCTCTGAAAATGTCGCACATGCACTCCTCTGCATGTGCATTTAAGGAATAGCTCACACAGAAATGAAAATTTGCTACAAATGTACTTACCCTCAGGCTATTCAAGATGTAAATGAGTTTGTTTCTTCATCAGAACAGATTTGGAGAAATTTAGCATTACATCACTTGCTCACCAATGGATCTCCTGCAGTCAATGGGTGGCGTCAGAATGAGAGTCCAAACAGCTGATTAAAAACATCACATTAATCCATGTAATGCATGTTTGTAAGAAACAAATTCATAAGGCATTTTAACTTGAAACCATCGCTTCTGGCCAAAATACCCATCCATAATCCAAAATAATGCTTCCTCCAATCAAAAAGTACATCCCCTGTTGTCCCTCACATCAAAATCCACCATCATATTTGTTTAAAACTGTTTTGGACTGTTTTTGCTTGTAAAAGGTGCTTGATCTGGACATGTTTCTCTCCTCATTCAGAAAAGACAACTTTCATTGGAGAAAGTAACCATAGAGGGCTCGTATGCAATGGTTTGACGTTAAAAACACCTTGATGGATTTCTTTCTTACAAACACATTGAATGGAGTTCTGCTGATTATTCTTGAGTTATACGTTGATTATTGTGGTGTTTTTATCAGCTGCTTGGACTCTCATTCTGACGGCACCCATTCACTGTAGGAGATCCATTCGTGAGCAAGTGATGAAATGCTGAATTTCTCCAAATCTGTTCTGATAAAGAAACAAACATCTACATCTTGAATGGCCTGAGGGTGAGTACACTGTCAGCAAATGTAAATTTTTTAAGTGAATTATTATTTTTTTTTAAACATGGAGAGCTTGTCTTTGTAAAAACACCTATTACCATGCTGAAAATTAAGATTGATTAAGATTGAATTAAGATGAAAACTAAGTGAGATGGATTAAAGAACGCCACATAAGTCATAAAACCTGCATATGAGCCAAATAACATGAAACATGCGCGCACAAATCTGACACACAGATTTTAATGCCTCTTGCTGCTTCTCCAGCACAAACGCACATCCACACAGATGTTTGTATGCGAACACACACACACACAGACACCTCCAGTGCCAGAGATCTAATTAAAGGCTGTGAGATTGAACATGTCCCTCCTTCTGATAGCGTAAAATTAGATGTTACAGATTTGGATTGCATTCTCACTGTGACGTCTGACACATCTGCTGGAAGGATGTGTGGTGTTCTGCTTTTACGTGTGTGTGTGTGTGTGTGTGTGTGTGTTTGTGTAAAGAGAAAAATAGAGAATGTGAATATGAGCTAATGCAAAATGTGAAAAGCAAATATATATATAGAGAGAGAAAGTAAAAGAACCAGCGATTTATGCAAACACACACAGACATGCTCATATAAACCCAGTGAATGTTGAACGTCTCAACACAGAACATCAATATTTATACACTAGCTGAGCTGAGAATGGCAGTAATTGCTGCGGAAATCAATGTCTGTTGCTCACAGTGTATTTCATCTTCTTATGAAGGTCACATTTCGTTTTCACAGACTTAAAGGAGACACATACTCGCACAGAAACACACGCTCTCACACACAGACACAAAGTCTTTACACCCACATATTCCTGCATCATTGAATCAGGCACACATTACTCTACTGAAATCCTATGTATGAAAATGCTTCTCGAATTATCCTTCATTTAGGGTGCATGTGTATTATTTGTAAGAGTTTCTGTACATGTACTGCACTAGTGATGGAAGAAGCAGATTAGCTCAAAACAGCATAGCTACATTTATTAATTATCGTAAAATTCATGAATACATTTGGATTCAAATTTAAAGATTGCATTAAAACAAATTCAATTATAATGAGAAGCAGGTTGTTGTTGTTGTTGTTAAATAAAACTAAAAATTATTTTAAATAATTTTTGGTAATTGAAATTAAGCTGAAATAAAATATAAATATCAGAAGAAAAACTAAACTTAAAAATGTGTTGCTTTGGCAGCTAACTGAAATAAAATATGTGCAAGTTGAAGTACTAAAATGAATAAAACTAAAACAGAAAAAAAAATGAAAGCTACATAGAAACACAAAAAACTTCACACAAGCATACTTAAACATGCTTTGTAAACAACACTTCATCAAATTCAGTACATACTTCAACCATATGCGATTTCAAACATAGCTTTTCTCTTCTAAAGTGCAAGGGGTCATGGGAAATATTAGCTAAAAGTAGAACTATCTAGAACTCTAGAACTATCCTGGTATAAGGAACATGATTTTCAAACTACTACAGTTCGGGAAAGACTATTAATTATCATGCTTACCAGTGCAAATGGTATAAAACTGAGATACAGCCAAACAGCTGCATGATAGCATCTAACCGAGCCAAACCTCATGTTTCATTCAGTGTAAAATCTAATTTTTCATTTTTGACTGCTCATAACATAAGATTGCTAAGAGCGAAACAGCTCCGAGATTTTTCTTTGGAAAAACTCTGCAAAGGCATCACTGTTGGTAATGTTAGCTACTAGGGGTGTGACGAGATCTCGTGGCACGTGAGATCCGATGTGTCTCGAGAGATCTGACTGGTCTCGCGAGAACGTGACGATATCCTCGCGCAGACCTTTCAGATATATTTGCATTACACTGGCTCGTTCACCAGTGGTGGTATGTAAGATATTTTATGTTACATCAGACAAGTGGCCGCATGATAAGCGGGAAAATTACGCAGTGTAGTCTTTATCCAGTCATAAAAACAGAATTCACAGTTTAATGCGGAATGCCTCGGAATTTGTCAAATTTTGAATGAGTTAATCAAAAGTAGGTCATTACACTTAAATCAAATCACGATATGGACTAGTATCTGTAAATATTAAGCCGCAAAAGTCGATTTAAATATGAATCCTGCATGTTCTGCCTGTCTCTGTTAATGAATGGCGCAGACGCGTGGTTTCATTTACTACACACATACTGAAGCGCGCCTGACACTCGCGGTGATTTCAGCATCTGCCGTCTCACTAAATGAGGACGTAAACACATGAACAACATCTCCAGAACTGCTCTAAGAGTCACTTCATGAGCATTTTAGCGTTTGATTTGAGTGAAACTAGCGTCATATCTCATACACAGAACTGTAAAGGTATTCACGGCAACCCGTCAAAATAAAAGTCCGGTTTGATTTGAAGACATTGTGTGCCTATAACTATTTTTCAGTAGAATGTACATAGCCTACCACTACCACTACTACTACTACTACTACTACTTAAATGAAACAATCATTATTTTCTTAAGGAATAATCACACAAAACATTACTTCCATGTTTTACTTTTAATAGTAAATCCCCTTTGTTTGCCAAAAAATCTTGTTTGCTTAATTTTCAATAATTAAAAGATAAATGATAAATTAAATAAATGTTTTATGCCTTCATTTGATAACCAGAAAAATTTAAATATACAACACAGAATTTCTGAGGGGGAAAACAATTCATAAGGCTACTTTAAGAAAAAAAATAATAAATTAAGTTGTTTTATGCATTCAAATAATTAGACATGCTAAGACACAGAATTTGGTAACAATAAAAAATAAAAATAATATGGTGAGAAAAAATAAAACATTTCATAGGGCCCTAAACATGTAATTTTTGTTAAACTTTTAATACATTGATGTGAAATGTATAAGTTCCATGATTTTAATTAATAAGACATGCTTTTTAACGAAAAAAAAAAAAAAAACGGAATACAGAAAAATTGAAATGGAAAAAATAGAAATAATAGAAATATACGCAATGCAAACGACATTCACAGCCCTCTAATTTGCGGTAGAGCCAAAGAGCTGGTGCAGTTTTCTCGACAGACGGACAGGAGAGAGACCTATGGGGGCTTCTCTTACATCACTGCTTCTTTGATTTCACTCTCTGTCTCTCATCCTCCTCCTCCAGGCATCCCTCTCTCATCTCTCCAGCTCCTGCGTCACTCTTTCATCCTCTGCGGAATTCAAGTATGTGTGTGCGAGTGCGTCTGGAAGAGATACATTTGAGTTGCATTTGAGCGTGCACATGCCCGAGTGCATGTACGTGCGAGTATGTGAGAGAAACGAGGTGTGCTTAACGTGTGCGTGCCGCCGTCCCCAAGATCCCCAACCTCAGCTAACTGGCTTATGAATGCTGGATGGGAGTTTTTATGATCTTGTTAAAACTGGTTACATTATTCAAAGCTCCATTCATTAAGAGAGAGAAAAGGCAAAGAGAGAATGATAGATTGAGAGGGAGAGAGAGAGAGAGAGAGAGAGAGAGAGAGGGAGACAGAAAGGCCGCAGGCTGAGTGAAATTTTAATGAATTCTCTCACAGGCGAAGGAAAAACGATTGTGAAAGTTGGCAGAGAAGGACGAGATTTCAACTCCGCTGATTTCTCCTGTGTCATCAGCTCTTTTATTTTTTGTCTCTTCTAATGGGAGATGTTCGAAGAAAGACAAAAGAAAGTGAGAAAGGGAGATGTCAGAGGTATCATTTTCATCCAGATGTGTGACACTGCTACCTCATGTTGCTTTTCTCACCTTATTAAGCCAGAAATTAAAAATTTTCAGCTGCACAGAAGAGGATTGCGTTCTGTCTACCATCTAATTTACACTACAGTTCAAACATTTGGAGTTAGTAAGATTTATTTATTTTTTTTAAGTTTTTGAAAGTCTCTTATGCTCACTGAGACAGCATTTATTTGATCAAAAGTAAGCAATATTGTGAAATATAATTACAATTTAAAATAACTGTTTACTGAAATAGCCATTATATTATATTATGTTATGTTATGCTATGCTATGTTATATGTTACATTATATTATATTATAATGTCATTTAGTTCTGTGATGGCAGAGCTGAATTTTCAGCAGCCATTACTCCAGTCTTCAGTGTTAAATGATCTTTCAGAAATTAGGATTTGTTAATGAATAAAACAGCATTTATTTCAAATATATCTTCGTAACATTATAAATGTCTTTACTGTCACTTTTAATTAATTTAATGACCAATGATTCATGATTATTCTCAAATAAAAGTATTAATTTCTTTCAAAAATATTATTACTGAGCCCAAAATTTGTATAATGTGGCACATTACTGGTATGAAGAATCAGATACATACAGCACAACTAGTGTTACCTGGTTTTGTTGTATGAGTCAGTTCTTGTGAATCAGTCTGAATCAGTCTTCTATAATTTACAGCATTAGCAGACAGAACATTTATTTTGTATTTAAGCAAAATGGAGATTGTATCTGAAATATACCCAAATGAATCAGAATCAAATCTAATCGGGCTGAGAGCTTGTGAATCAGAACAGAATCAAATCAGGAAATCTGTAATGATTCTCAGCCCTAGATACAAAACACATTAAGGGGGACCACAAAGACGGGCAACACTCTATAAAATAAAGATTCCAAAAGGGGGTTTTCACAGCAATGCAATTAAAGAAGCATTTTTGGTTCCCCAAAGAATGTGCCATGTAACAGTTCTCAAAAGAATAATTTTTGATTAGTGTGAAGAACTTTTTCTAGTTTAAAGAACCTTTTGTGCAATGGAAAGTTTCCATGGATATTTAAGGTTCTTCATGAAACCATGGATACCAATAAATAACCTTTATTTTTTAAGAGCGGAATGTACGACGCTTGAGAAAAACAGCAGTAATTTGTTGTCATGTGAACAGGAAGAGTATTTTTAATGAAAGGATGTCTGGTAAGAAATCTTACTTCACCCGTCATTGGCATTCACTGTGGACTCTGTGTGTACACATGTGCACCTGCAGGCTCCATATCACACTCCTTCACTGTTGAAGATAAGAGATACTTGAGGTGTGTGTGTGAGTGTTTCCAGGACTGAGACAGGGATGTGAGTGTGTGAAGAGATGTGAGATCACGTGTGGAGACGATACTGGTGGACAGCCTCTCATTAGCCTCTCATAGTCCCCTCACCCGTTGGGACTAGTTTTAATGCTTGCAGATTAACGTCACAGATTAGGATTAGGATAGTCACTAGTGAAGGTTTTTAGACTTTGCATGTTCTTGTGGTGTGATTAGCCAATTAACATTATCATGATGTCATTTTCCCACAGCTCTAGAGTGATTAGTCACATGACATTTACACCTCAGATGATTGGCTAAAAAAAAGCAACTAGCATTGAGATTAATTGGAAAGCTAACAGACAGCTTTCTTCAGGTATTAACGGCCTCTTTGGTTGTGAAAGAGAAGAGGAAGACAGAGACAGAAGGACGAAGTAGTCTGGCCAGACTGGCTCCTTCTAAGCGTTAATAAGAAGGATAATGAAATTAGAGGTCTGAAGGCTTGTAGTGTGGTCACAATGCTGTTCTGACTTCATTAGCAATTATGTAAACATGGGCAAACACAGTGTTTTCATGCGTGTGCCTACTTTTTACTATATTAGTCACATATCTGAAAAAGTCCTAAAAAGACAGTAAATCCTTTTAAAACTTTTACATTTTAGAAGTGTATAAACCAATTCAGTTTTCTCTGGGGTTTTCAAACTTTTCAAAAAAATCAAGGACCCCATTCTTAAAATAAAGGCTGCAATATATTTGCATAAAAATTCATTAGAAAATATATTTTAAAATGGTATTTATTTTATTGTGAACGATTCATTCATGCATACATATTTATTATTATATATTTTTTTTAGATTTGACCAAAAATGTCATAATAATTCGATCTTACAGGAAAACGACTCATGTAAAGTTCATGTAAACTGTAAACTCTGCTGCTTTCTTACAACCAACTGCAAGATTGCATTCAGATCTGCCACCATTCAATTAAAAACCGATGGACTGAACACAATTTTTTTTTCTTTTTTGATTTTGATTAATTTAATTCAGATTGTGATGGATCGGCTGCCTCCCCCCTAATTATCATCATCACCCCGTCCCTTAATCGCTGCCCTTCACCAGGCTCCCGACAGGAGTGGGTGTGTGAGAGAGGAGGGGCGCAGAAACAGCCAGGTCTGGTGACGTGTCATGAGGCACACCTGAAGCGAATGGAACCTCGTCACCGCCGCTGTTAAAAGCAGAGCGCACCTCTCCTCGAGAGACTGGTCTCTTCCCCCTGTGCATGCACACTGGTGTCCTCGTGGGTCCAGGAGGGGAGCGTAGAGGGACTCCCACGCCGCCAGAGACGCGAGCTGTCGGACCTGCTGTCCGGAATGGAACCGCACCCGTGACACGGTCGACGAGCCAGGATGCCGGGCCGTTAGTCCCCTCAACCGCCGCGCGCCAAGGAAGATGAGCCGCTGTGACGAAGCCAGAGAGGGGAGTGCGTGCGGCTGGACCCCTCCTTTCTGAACACTTCCCTTCCTTCACCATTCCCCGGCACAACGAGGACACCAGATCCCCTGTTTATTTTGGACACCATGTTCCCTTGGACACTTTATTCCCGTTTTGAACATTTTGCTTGATTTTCTGTTAAATAAAAGCCTCTCCGAGGCCTGATGCCACACCCACTGTGTCTGTCGTTTGCTCCTCCCACCAAAAGATATATTACAATGCGAAAGAAAATATCTGCCACTACTTCTGTTACATCGCAACGAAGTTCGATATTATAAATAGATGTTATTTTAAAAATTAAACATTTATCACTGTACAAAATCCAAAATCGCTGACTAACGTATGCATGAGCATATTGTTTTTCTACCCATTATTAATATTATGTTAAAACTTGGAGAAACATTTTCAATTTAATTATTTACTTTTTTAACATAGTTCTTCACAAAAGTGTTTTTATTCAAATCAGAATGTTTTATGTTAAATATTGCATTAAATATATTTAATAAATATCTTAAATTTGTAAAAATCTACAGCCCCAAAAATACACTTTTTATTTTTCCTATAACACTTTTTTGTGCCCCACTTTGGGGTTTCTGGACCCTGGTTTGAAAACTTCTGGGTTAGTGAACTGGGTGAAATTATTATTCATGAGTAAGAAAATGTCACAATGTCCCCTCAGTTTTCAGATTGTTCCTATATGCACCTGCTTGAAACCAATATGAATCGTGAATAATGTGACAGTCCTCAATAAGTTTCATTAATGAGCCAAAAACATCATCTTGTTAAAGGAAACAAACTCTTTTCCATATCTAGAAGCCTGACAAACCTTACTGCTCACTTTGCTAACACCACTCCAAATGCACATATTTTCAAGATGTCATTCTGCACGGATGGTTTTCCATTAACACTTAATTCTTTTACCACACTTGAGTGTTCCCTCAAAACAGAGTTGCCAAACAGGCATCGAAGAAGCTGATGACTGACTGCCTCTCCACATACACACAAACATATGCACCACTCCTACATGATCATTTTCAGTTACGGAACAATGCAAAATTGTAACACACCAAATCAGGATAAATGTCATGCTAATGGACTGCTTTTATAAAAATGCTGTTTCCAA
This sequence comes from Sinocyclocheilus anshuiensis, assembly GCF_001515605.1. NCBI lineage: Eukaryota > Metazoa > Chordata > Actinopteri > Cypriniformes > Cyprinidae > Sinocyclocheilus > Sinocyclocheilus anshuiensis. The sequence continues at coordinate 55,962 of NW_015539843.1, read as the reverse complement.
GCAACTAACAGGTGAGAGGAGCTGCAGCTCTGTGCGTCCACAATACTGACAACAAGAGAACCAAAAACAGAAACTGAGACTGAGAAAGAGAACCATGATCACATGAAGGTGATGATGTGCAATCATGAGAACAGATATAACTCATAATACAGCATAAGCCAATGGCAAGACGTGCACTACATAATGCAATAAAACTCAACTCAATACATTTGAGTTAAATTCAGTACATGTAATCCAGTAGTCTGTGAATAACACACCTTTAACAGTATTGGAAGCTACTGAAAGGGGAAGCCTAATGACTCACGAACAGTTTCTACTGGGTAACATGATGTGACAGCAATATAAGCTGGTGTGTGCATATAATCAATGCAATTCATTTACATCAGGCCCAACACATCCAATCATCCAATATCTCTGGTGTGTGTATATGTTTGTGTGATGTTAAAATCAATTTAAGTGAATATTAAGCAAACATTTAGGCAGAATAGAACACTTCCATCTTTACTTTCCTAAAACAAAACCCTTAAACATTAAGATCACTGGCATACGGTTAGGAGAATAGATGCATGCAGACTGACCAATAGTTTGTGCTGTTGTCGAAGCAGGTAGAGAGCGGCGGTCTCGGGTGAGAGTTTGTGTTTCCTGTCCTCTAGCAGCCGGTACGCTTCCACATGCTGAGGCGATAACTCGGATAAATGCAATGGAAACACATCATTCCTCAGTTTCTGGAAAGCACAGAAACAAAACATATAAATATAGGATGAATAGATATATAGCAAATAGTAAAATATTGTATTTTTAATTAATTAATAGGCCTACTTTTATTCAGGAAGAATGCATTAAATTAAAAGTATCAGTAAAGACATTTATAATGTTATACAAGATTTCTATGTCAAATAAATGTTGTTCTATTGAACTTTCTATTCATCAAAGAATCCTAAACAAAAAAATTTATCATGGTTTCCACAAACATATTACCAAGCACAATTGTTTTCAACATTGATAAAAAAAGACGTTTCTTGACCACCAAATCAGCATATTAACATGATTTCTGAAGGATCATGTGAGACTGAAGACTGGTCTCACATTCAGCTTTGATCACAGGAATAAATTACATTTTTAAAAATATTAAATTAGAAAACAGTTATGTAAGTAGTTGTAATATCGTCCTTTGTACTGTATTTTTAAAAGCAAAAAATAAAAAAATAAAAAAATAAATTCCCTGAGTATGAGACTATGGCCCCAAAAGCATTTGGACACTTATGTTATCTCTACATTAGACACTAAATATCAGACAAGTGACATCTGCAAATAATGTTAAAGCTTTTTGAACCAGCTTCACTTTTATGTGCCATTTCTGCTAGGTCAAAGATGAAAATATAAACTTTAATATGTTTTCTTCCCTTTCTACAGGAATAAAATACGAATCTTACAGCTAAACAAACATATCATCTACCTTTATAACAAACTAGCTAGCTAGTGTGTCTGTGTTTACACTGTGTGTTCTTTATTAGCAGTGACTCTTTTGTGGTTCTTGTCAACAGTGCTGGTTTCCTGTAAGGCCTGACTTTAGCAGGTGGCCAATGAGTACAAAGCAACATTACACCATCATCATGTTCTTTACACATTACCAGGGGCTATTACTACTCTGGCAAGCAAACAGCAGCTTATCAGCATGTCTGTTTGTGCATGTGTATGTGTGTCCATAAACTGGTCTGGGTTACATACAAACCCTAACACCTGCTCCATTTGATTGTAGAGAACAAACAGGCATGAAAACAGAATGTGGGTATATTAAACTGCTGTAAATGGACAACACACAAACATACACGCAATGAGTTTGCTTGCTGCTGTTAGTCCTGCAAGCAGGAGGCAGAACCAGATGTTTGGCTTCAGCAAAAGCTCTTAGTGCCCGAAAAGCTTACAAATTCAAGTGGCTGTCAGTCTCATATGATCTGATTGAAATATTATGAGTGAACAAACGGAACATTCAAGAAACAGTCACTTCACTCAGTATGAATAGAAGCACATAATCAACGTGACATGCTAAGTCACACTCAAATGTCCAAAAAATGTGAGACCACATTGAAAAGCTTGTTGTTGCAGTTTTCCAATTATTCTTTAAATACAGGACTTTTAAAAAACGTGTGAATGCAAATAAAAGTTGATGCAAACTGAAAAACGTCCTAAATAAAATATTATTAATATTTAAAAAATGTTTGCCCTCCAAATCAGCGTCAAGAGGTGTGACTATTGAAGTCAGTCAATATGCAAAAATTATGATGTCAGATAATCTGACTTTATTATCACAAGACAAGGTTAGTTTAGGTTGTGAAATGTGGTGCAGTTTCCCAAAACATGATATGAATAAATTTGTAATTCATAATATTGTACTGTGTACTACAAGAACTGTGTAGTATACTTTAAGGTTTAAAGAAAATATGGTATTACTTTTACCTTGTTGGTTATACCACATGACATTTGTAGAGATATTAAACTGTTTTTTTTTTTTAAACCATATAAAACCAATATAAATACAAAATGTACATTTCTAAGAACTTGACATGTGCTTAAATTAGATTCTTAAAAGATTTTTCCTTTTCTTTTTCTTGGACACTTAATATGTCATTTACCCATATAACAAAACTTAAATAAATAAATAAAAATAAAAGCATTTTCACTAGAAGTCATTTATATTGGAATGCAACTGAGAAAATATCTCTGACTATGCAGGACTAATAACTGTATTGACTTTATCTATGCCATTTGAAAGCAGTGCAAAATACTTCATTAAATAAACTAATGTGTTATAAACAGCACCAAAACCGGCCATGTAATGACCCAGCAAGACTACAGTATCTACATATGAGGCATTTGATATCTCCAGATACTCACACCTGCCTAAGCGCCCGCTCTTAAGATGAGTTAGCCTAACGGTTAGCTTAGCTCTCCAGATCACAGGAAGCAGAAGGAACAAAAAGCATGTTTACTAATTCATGGCAGCAGTCAGGTGTAACGGGGCGTGGCCTTTGTTCTGGAGAAGATTCAGAAACGTTACACTGAGATCCTGAACCATGGATAATCTACAGGGCTAAAATTAGACTGTTGTGTGAATAGCTGCGAAGGGAAAATGGTTTGATCATTTCCAAGTACGTGAAAACAAATAGCCTTGAATAGCCTGGTGACCCCCAGGCATGTTGTGTTATGCTTTCGTGCAACTGTGTCTTTTGGCTGTGGTTGGCTGTATGTTGTCTGAGCGTTTGAGAGTGTGTGTTTGTGTATGGGAGTCAGTGTTTGCGTCACAACTGATCTGATAAAACTCTCCTTGACATGGCTCATATGACATTTTCTTAAAATAATCATTCAACTGGTCCATAAATAAATAAATAAATAAAGTGAATGAATGAATGGACAAGTTTCAAATACAGCATATGTAGAAATGTGTAAAATACAGTAATGCTTCCATCACTTATGTTGCCTAAAGCCAAATTATTTGATGCTGGCATGGACCCCAGAATATTATGATCCCCCTTGCTAAAATAAAGTCAGCTGCTATATACATTTTCATACATGAAGACCATTTCTATGGTGAAAAATATTGCAAAATTGTGGAAAATATTACCAGTAAAATGTTTTCTATTTCTATGTTTCTATTTTAACATATAATTGTTAATACAATTGATTGAGGTTTTTTTCATATAATTTTAACTATAACTTTTTTTATTATATTTTATTACTTGATTATATTTTTCCCCACTATTTTTCTCATAGCTTTTCCTCATTTCATTAAATTTAATTCCTGGTCCAGATTTCATTCAATCACAGAGTGGACAGTCAGTCCTTAAAAAAGAAAAAAACAAACAAAAAAAAAACAAACAAACAATAAAAGCTTATAATGTCCAATTCAAGAGCTACACACACTGAAAATGGTGCTTAATATAATAAGAATATAATAAAAATGACTACTGGAAATATGATGATGATAATAATAATAATAATAATAATTATATATATATATTATATAATATAATTATATATATATATATATATATATATATATTTGTGCTTACTATGTCAAAGTATATGATTTCAATTCATGCCAAAGAAAACATGTGCTTTGCCATTTATATCACCTTTTGGACCCAATTTAATTAATTCACTGAGCAGAGTAGGGCTGTCAAAATGGCTGAAAAACTCAATTCAAATTTTGTACTTAAATATGATCAAAATTCGAATTATATTCGAATTTAAAATGCATAATTTCAGTTAGGGTGAAAAAAAGCTTTTGGCTTTTCTCCTGAGGCCACAAGAGGGCGCATCGAGCAAAATATTACTAATGCACGTTTATTAAAAAAATAAGATGACATGACTATCTGTGAAAAAAGTGCAAAATGTTTAAAATAATGTTTATAAACCAATTATAATTAAGTTGCTTAAACAACTATAAACAAAACAGCATCATGTATGTATGCATAGTTTAATACAAAAAAAAAGATGTTTTTTTTTCAAAGGTGAAATTGCATTAATTTTACATGGCTTTCTAAACATGCGGCTCTTTTGTGCAATACGCGAGTGCAACGCTGATAGATGTCCTTCTAGAAAATGCTCAAAATATGTGTTCTGTGTGAACGGCTTGGTTTCAGTTTTGATATAAACAAGATCTATCACGGGAAGTCATGGCCTAATGGTTAGAGAGTCGGACTCATAACCCAAAG
>NW_015539843.1:42946-51048 GCF_001515605.1 Sinocyclocheilus anshuiensis | reverse complement strand
ATGGGTCACCATACTTGGCCACATGTCACGTCACTTTCACTTTCACTTTCATCTTCTCCGCATTGATGTTCTTTTTCCGCAATATTTTAATGAGCAACGCAGCAGCGCCGCATCTAGTGGCTTCAACTGGATAGGCTAACAAAAACATTATAATGCAACGACACTTACATCGTCATCGCATCTCGTGCGCCACTGATAAGGCTGCCTCCTTAACGCACACCTAAAATTCGAATGCAACGTTTTTGCATTTGAATGTGGATTTTTATTTTAAATTCGACGAATAATCGAAATTCTAAAAAAAAATTGACAGCACTAGAGCAGAGTCAGTCCTAAAAAAAATAAAAAACATCAAAAGTTTTTAATGTCCAACTCAAAAGCCCTACACAGAGAAAATAGCTCTTAATAAGAAGGTTTTAGTAGAATGTGCTGCAAATAACTAGTGAAGAACCTTTATAAGAGTGTATAATCACACAGCTGTCAGAGATCCGTCATTTGCATGGCTGACCACTCAATGACCTTTCAGATGCTGTGTGCTGAAAGAGTTGCAGTAGATCAGAGAAAGAGCTAGTGCACTGCACAGCCACTGGCCTCTAGAGAGTGAGCGGCAGGGTATTTATAGCCCTACTCATCCCCAGCTGCATGGCTCCTACACCCTGCCAACAGGCAATTGGGCAACACAAGCTCACCCCTCCAGCAACCCACCACACTAGCGTCCATAACGCAAACAGACATGTGGACATCAGCAGCCCTCAAAAGAGAGAGAAAAATGATCAGGCAGGAAAAAAAAGAGAAAACGGCTGAGAGAGAGCAAGAATAAGGCCTACCATCACACCAACACCCATCATCAATGTGTTCACCTCTGGAATTGATAAACTAGTCCTCGCTAGTCGAGTTAAAATCAGAAAAATAATACAGAACAATGATTCAAAGACTTCACTCAAAAAATTACTTCTGACAACATAATAACAACAATAACAACAACAACAACAACAACAACAACAACAACAACAACAACAACAACAACAACAACAACAACAACAACAAACATTTAAATTTGATTTCTTTAAATATGCTTAATTTGTCAAAGTATGATATTTTTTTAATTAATTTCGTAATAAAACACACTTGATTTGCCATTTAAAAGACTGCATTTACATGTTAATAAATGTTGTACTCCTCAGTTTAATTAAATATTTATTTATCTTAATGATATATCCCCTAATTTATGAACATCAATCATAAACTAAAATGGCAAATTTTATTTATTTTTTATTACTGTAAAATTCTTAATTCAAAATATTATAAATTAATAATTGAATAATAATAATAATAATAATAATACATTTATAGCATAATATTTAGGGAGAACGGAGTTATGAGTAAATCTTAAAACAAAATATAAATTTTTTTTTTTTAGAGTGATTATAATTATAATAGAAACATTACCAAGCATCTGGCATATATAAAACTCATCCAGGTCCATGAATGCATTAATAAATAACAAATATAACACTATTCCTCCTATACAATAAGAAACAATTGTATGGGATGGGAACAGATTAGCAAGCCGTCATGCCAGTTCAGCACCAAACAACTGACTGTCCCTTTGGCCCAATGTCTACCTTCAAAACAAAAAAGGGTCTGAAAAGTCCAGCATTGTGTCAGCTTTGCAGAGCTGAGCTTGTCCTCTCCCCATTATCAATATTAATTAGTGTGTTTGGCTGTCGGTTAAGCCCTTTTTCCAACAGCCAGGGGGCCATTTGTATTGGGTCAAGTCTGGAATCCTGCCAGCATAGGCAAACATTTGACGAAAGGCTCGGCTGCATGTCCTGTGAAACTCTGCAGACAGAGAGAGTGTCACTCTAGAAGGCGGCCACCCCTCCGCACCGTTTTCCTAATTGGTTTTCAGTGAGGGCAATGCAAATTAAATCTAGCCTATTACAGCTATGCTATTCAATTAGCCTTTGCTACTCCCATGCACTAAGAGGCAAAGATAGAGAATCTGCACTCATCTATTTGGTGCACTACTCAAAATAACATGGGACCACCAGAAAGAGAGAAGAAAAAATTGCTGCAACAGCTGCAAATATACATTTTTGTCTTATTTTACAGTAAAAATATTTTATAGTAAAACATTTTGTGACGTTTATCAGATATATACACTTCAATTCAAAGTTTGGGGTTGGTAGACTTTATAATGTTTTTTGAAAAAAGTCTCTAATGCTCACCAAGGCTGTATTTATTTGATATTTTAAAATGTAATTTATTCCTGTGATGCAAAGCTGAATTTGCAGCATCATTACTCCAGTCTTCAGTGTCACATGATCCTTCAGAAATCATTCTAATATGCTGATTTAGTGATCAAGAAATATTTCTTATTATAATCAATGTTGAAAACAGTTGCTGATTATTATTTTTATGTAAAACCGACACATTTTTAGGATTCATTGATGAATAGAATGTCCAAAAGAACAGAATATGATGTAAAAAAAAAAAAAAAATCTTTTGTAACATTATAAACGTCCTTTGTCAATTTCAATCATTTGAAGGCATCCTTGCTGAATAAATGTATTAATTTCTATTAAAAAATAAGTTACAAGTTTGGACACACTCTGTATGCTACCATTTCAACAAAAAATGTAAAATAATACTAATAAAAAAACATTAAATAAAATAAAAATACAATAAAACAAAGGCAAGTATGGGAATTATATAAAAACTATATCAAATGTATATAAAAACGTTATTCTTAAAAATACCCTTTATTACAGCAAACATTTTGTCAAATTCATAAATATAAAACGAAATGTCAGCTATTTTAATCAATTAAATCTCTAGGTCAAAAGACTTTTAAGATCATAAGAAATTATGTCAAGTGTGTTGAAACTTTTGACTGGTGTTTGAGTCTAGCCTGTCATGTCATGATCCTGTTTTCTTTCTCTCTCTCTACTTTTTCTTTCTGCTGTTCTAAAAATAATAAAATAATAATAAAATGGAGGTGTAAATAAAGACCTTTTCAATAAGACCTATGAAATTACTTCAAAGTGAGAAATGTACTTTTCTTTGCAGGTGCCTTCTGTCTTGTATCAGAACACAGTGAGGAAAAAGGAAGGATGAAGATAGCAAAAGAAAAACAAAAACCCTTATAAAGCTTGTAGGTGACCTTATTCCTTTAGCTGCTTTGGGGCATCACAAGCAGCCTATTAAAACCTCATAAAATTGCTTAAAGCCATAATGTCCTTTAACAGGCTATGAAAATCTGCTTTCACAAATGCTGACATTACTGTAAGGCTTGAAGGAATTAACTTCTTCCGGAAAGAATGTAGGATTATGATTACAGCCTCGGCTAAATAAAGAGGACAATAACAATAGGTCATATACTCGTTAACACATTAACGGTCTCTGTGGAGCTCCAGTGAAGATGACTCCAAAGGTGTGAAGATAATATTTGGAAAAAAAAGACAAAAAAAGAAAAGACAAGCATTTATCTGAGGACACAGTGACAAAATTTATGCTGACATAATGATGTGTGAAATGAAATTGATCAGAACAGCAGTGAGAATCAATTAGCGCAGAGTAAACAGGGGTTCTTTCAGCCCTTTTCTTCCTATTGATCAGCACTCCAGGAGAAAAACAGACAAATAAAATATTAAAAAAGGAGCAGCTAAACTTTCAAAACCAGATCCAAAAAAGCATTTTTAAAAGATTTAAAAAAAAATTCACCTGAAAAGGAAAAAAATTCAGGTAAAAAAATAAATAATTATTCACTGAAAATATTATCTCTCTTAGGGCAATATTTTCATATTTTCATTGAAAAAATACTTAAACTGCTGTCTTTTTCCTCACATTAATTAGTGTTTTGTTCCAAAAAACTTGTAATATAGCACCAGATCTAAACACCACTTTTATAGCAAATATACACTTTACCGTTCAAAAGTTTGCTGTCTTTATGTTTTTTTTAATACTTTTATTCAGCAAGTTGAATTAAATTGATCAAAAGTGACAGTGACAGTCTTACATACAAAAAGAGCAGCAAAATATCTCCTTTTGTGTTCCATGGAAGAAACAAATACAGCTTTACAACAACATGAAGGGGAGTAAATTACAGAATTTTTATTTTTGGGTGAACTATTGCTTTAAATGAATGACCACAATTTTAAAGAGAACACAGATGTAAAATATCAACACTGCAGGCTACATCACACCACAGATTTGCTCAGAAATAAGTTGATTCATTACGACGCATAATGAAACCGTTCTAATCTCTCGTTTCTGATCAATTTTTTTAATCACATCGTTTAGACTCAATGCCTCATAATTCCTGTTCCATTAGGCTCTGAGCAGCTGTTTCCAATCTGTCCCAGATCACTAAAGAAATCCCTGACAACATCACATCTTGAGCCAGTGCCCAGCATGCTCAGAAAAAAAGCATCGCCACTTTTGCCCAGAAAAGGTGGATCCAAACAAGTCTACAACAACATATGGCAGATCCAAAAAAAACAAGTCATCAGCTAGTCAGCTAAATAAACAAACAAAAAAAAAGTATCATCAGCTGTTTGAGAGAATTTAACCTAAAGAAACCCTATGAGAGTATATATCAGTATTAGAAAATATAAAAGCTGGCTACAGTCTTATAAAGTTCCCAGGCATTCAATATTCACAAATCAATGAATATTTGATTTGAACACCTAACCTGAGCATTAGACTTTGAACTACCAGCGGACAAGAATTATACCTCAAATTTAGTGAATTGTTGAGAAGGGTTGTGGTATTGTATATTATCAGACTTTATAAAACAAAACAGGTAAAAAAAAAAAAACAATTAAAAAAAGATCCCATAGACTTGAAAACAAGTCTGGAAAAATTCTTAATTAGTTCTTAATTTCTTTTAAGAACATTTTTTAAGAAGTAAAAGACAGGCTTTTTTATCTGATTGCATGGCTGTTCTTGCCGAAGACTCGCTAATCAACTCAATGAAAAACACCTCAAACGCCATCTTTTTGAACTTCCTACAGATTACTGTAATAATCATAATTAGCCTGCACACTATTTTTTTTTTATACCACAAATGGCTTGAAGGGAGTTCTGAACTCTGAGATGCATTTTTTAATGCAGCAAGTACCGTATTGGCCCGAATATAAGACGACCCTGATTATAAGACGACCCCCTTTTTCCAGATGTACCTTTTGGAAAAAGGCTTTTTAAAAACCAAATCTTGTTTTTTCTCAGTAAAACACATTTTGTCTTCAATTATTTTCATATTGCATATTTTTCCTATTTAATTTTTGTTTTGAAAGTATGGTAAAAACTGGAAAAATGTATCAACAATCACATTTAAAAATATATACACTTTTTGATATACCATTAAAAAAAACAAAAAACAGGTAGCCCATCTGAATTAGTACATTTCGGCTATCCATCTAATAGTAGCCTACCAAAATCTTATTAACAGTAGAAGTTAAATGTCACTGTAGTCTTCAAATCTGGGTACTGTCTTCATTTTAAAATCACAAAGGGAGTTTGGTCCCATCAGGCTAACGTGACAGTCACGACTCATGCAGCTGTAAGGTTTTCTTCTTCTTTTGTTTTTACTCGCGATCTTTACAACACGCATTACATTACGTATTTCATGGCACACTCGTTTTATGCGTATTTGGCGCCACCTATTGTTGTGGGTGTATTATTGGCATGTCAAAGTCTAGACCCTGAATATAAGACCCTGAATATTTTTCAGATGTATTTCCAAGAAAAAAACATCGTCTTATATTCGGGTCAATACGGTATTTTGAATAGTTATTTTTAAAGAGCCTGTCTCAAGATTGAGTGACCTGCTGCATTAATTTTTTATCTTTCTGGCACTCTCTCTAGAGTGAACACATCATGATAAAAAAGAAAAAAGAAAAAATGGGGTCCCTATCTGAGTTGTTTTTGTAGAATTGTCACTGATTTTTAATTTCAGCACAGTACAATTAACAACTGCTTTGTATATATAAGTCATCTGTTTGATATCTGAGAGAAAATATGCATGAGTTAAGGCTGAAATACACTACACGACTTTTAATATCTGAACTGATTTTTTAAAAACTGGGCATCATAAATTTACTGACTTTGTAAGTCACAGAAGAAAAACTGGCCATCATACACTAAACGACTGAGGATCATACATTACCAGAACCAGACTGGCTCTGATCACAACAAACTCGTGCAGAAACGTACACCTTGTTGCTAGGAGACGCGTGACAAATGAAAACAATAGGTGTTCTAAAATCGGCTCAAAATATCAAACATGTTTTATCTCTTCCGACTGGAGGGAATCAGAGTCTGTGACCATCATACATTACACAATTTTCTATGAAATCTGTCAACTCAAATCTGCAGACTGACTCTGACTTTTGGCAACTATCATCGACTTCTCAAGACTGTAAATCGGGGAAAAATCGTGTAGTGTATTCCAGCATTTAGCAGCATTGTCCAAAATGATTATATGTTCACAGTCAGGATGTGGAGTGGACCACAGAATTTACAGGGGTCATGGGAATAATCTCAGATTGAAAGATGTTTATTCATCTATTAAGAGGTTTGTAAGTGCCAGAAGCTGAAGTAAGGCAACTGAGAGAAGGATTTCTCATTACAACACTCTCAGAGCAGAACTATCACTGCACTGGACTAAAGCCAAGTGATGCTCTTTCTCACACACATTTTTCATAGGCAATAAAACACAAGTCACTAACACAAAGAAATTTCATAAGTGAAGTCACAATAGGGCCCTATGAAATCCGATTTATTTTTTCCCAAATTCTAGGGCTGGGCGATAATTCGATAACGATGATTATCACGATATAATTTTCCTCGATAAAACGATATGAAGAGTTTGATAAATTTTCGATATAATGTTTATGTGTCAAAAGTGGAACGAAACAGCGCAACTCATTTGAATCGTGCCACACGGACCGTTTATCCGCTCGGATCAAAGTTCAAACTGCCGCGCGGCGCGAGCTCACAAGAGCAGATGCGTTCACTCGGTCACGTGAGCACTAAGCAGCGCTGTGAGATCCAGTGTGAAGCGCTTGAATTCAGCGAGGAACACAAATGACTCGGTGATTTAAACTAGTTTAAAGCCAAACAGGAGAAACACTGTGTGCAACGAGACAGTCAGAAGGCTTTTCAATCTACAAATCACCATCATTTACCATGGATTTACTGTAGTAACACTCACTGCACCATGGTATTGTGGTAGAAATGTGGGATATACACACTGAATTTTATTACAGGAGTAATGGTATATAATTATAGTACGTATTTGTGATTAAGCTATAGCATGTGTGCATTTATACTGAATGTTTTTAGACTATTGTTTTTCATACAAACAGGCTACCTAAAAACCATATAGTTTTACTTTTTACCTTGGTATTGAGGTGCTATATGTGTGGTTTTAATTGTTTATCATGATTTAAATGTATGCTACTGTGGGAGACCAATGCTTAATAAAAAAACAAAAAAAACACCTGGGTCAGAATACATTTAACCATATAAAACTGAGGTTGCTAGAATTTTTACAGATGTTACTGATTTTGATAATGAACAAAAATTTACCTCGGCATCCTAACTTCAAGCTACTATCAAATGTGCATTTCTAAGAGACAAAAAGTGATATTATTATTATTAATATTATCAGGCAACCCAAACCTGTTTCTTGATTTGAAACAATATCACTCATTAGAACACGCACAAACTAAGAAACTATATATATATATACAGTATATTTTTTTTATTTAGATATTTATTTTGCTAAGGAAAATTAATTAGTTTCTACAACTTTCACTTTGGAGCAAAAAATCTGGCTTTAAACTTAAAAAGAAATAAAGATTTGACATTTATCGTGATAATTATTGATATCGACTGATTTGAAAAAAAATTTCGTGATAATTTTTTTGGCCATATCGCCCAGCCCTACCAAATTCCATTTAATTTTTTTCTGGATTTTATTAATCAAAAGCATGTCTAATTAATTAAAATCATGAAACTTACAATATTTAACCGCAATTTATTAAAGGTTGAACAAAAATGACATTTTAAGGCCTTAAGAATTATGTTTTTTTTTT
>NW_015539843.1:35088-42936 GCF_001515605.1 Sinocyclocheilus anshuiensis | reverse complement strand
GTATTTGTGATTAAGCTATAGCATGTGTGCATTTATACTGAATGTTTTTAGACTATTGTTTTTCATACAAACAGGCTACCTAAAAACCATATAGTTTTACTTTTTACCTTGGTATTGAGGTGCTATATGTGTGGTTTTAATTGTTTATCATGATTTAAATGTATGCTACTGTGGGAGACCAATGCTTAATAAAAAAATAAAAAAAACACCTGGGTCAGAATACATTTAACCATATAAAACTGAGGTTGCTAGAATTTTTACAGATGTTACTGATTTTGATAATGAACAAAAATTTACCTCGGCATCCTAACTTCAAGCTACTATCAAATGTGCATTTCTAAGAGACAAAAAGTGATATTATTATTATTAATATTATCAGGCAACCCAAACCTGTTTCTTGATTTGAAACAATATCACTCATTAGAACACGCACAAACTAAGAAACTATATATATATATACAGTATATTTTTTTTATTTAGATATTTATTTTGCTAAGGAAAATTAATTAGTTTCTACAACTTTCACTTTGGAGCAAAAAATCTGGCTTTAAACTTAAAAAGAAATAAAGATTTGACATTTATCGTGATAATTATTGATATCGACTGATTTGAAAAAAAAATTCGTGATAATTTTTTTGGCCATATCGCCCAGCCCTACCAAATTCCATTTAATTTTTTTCTGGATTCCGTTTTTTTTTTTCCGGTTTAATTTTTCTGGACTCTGTTTCAATGGTTAAAATAAATTTTATTAATCAAAAGCATGTCTAATTAATTAAAATCATGAAACTTACAATATTTAACCGCAATTTATTAAAGGTTGAACAAAAATGACATTTTAAGGCCTTAAGAATTATGTTTTTTTTTTCTCAAATTCAGTTTTATTTTTAGCAAATTCTGTTTTCCATTAATTTTCTGGATTCCATTTTAATTTTTAATTTTAATAATCAAAAACATCTCTAATTAATTGATTTTACTATATATTATTCATTCATTCATTCATTCCCAGAAATACTGTGTTGTGTATTTACATTTTTCTGCTAAATAAATTCTGGTAAAAAAATTTTCTGGTAAATATACTTTAAAAATAATGCTTTAATAATAATTTTATTAGTAGTAGTAGTAGTACTATCATTACGTTAAATAATATATTTCTGTCACAGTTTCTTCAAGTTAAACAGAACTTTTATTTTGAAGGGTTGCTGTGAAGACCTTTAAGTTTCTGTTTGTATGATATGATGATAGATTTTCTCAAAAGAAATGGTAAAATGCTCATGAAGTGACTCTCAGAGCAGTTCTAGGGATTATGTATGTGTTCATCTACTCATATATTGATGCGGCAGAGTCTGAAAACACACGCATTTCAGTATGTGTGTAGTAAACGAAGCCGTGCACCATTCATTCACACAGAGGCACTCAAAAACACACAGGGTTCATATTTAAAGTATTTTTGCTGCTTAATTTTCATAAACACTAGTCCATATCGTGTTTTGATGTAACTGTACTGACCGACTTTTGATTTATCCATCCAAAATTTGGCAAATTCCGTGACATTCCACGTTATACATGAAATTACATTTTTATAAGTGGATTCTGTGATTCGGTCCACATTTTCCGCATCGCGGAAATCATAAGGCCCCAAGTCACATACTGGCAGCCACCGTCTCACAGTAACCTGCCTTTATGAACAAACTTCTAAGAATATCTCCAATACACCTCAGATTTGATTCCAGTTGAGTTTTTGAGAAATCTGTAGTGATGCGCTGTTCATTTTCCTTCTCTAATGAAGGCTAAAGGCTAGCATGTATATGCTTAGACTGTCAGGATGACTTCAGTGAGAGGCAATAGAAAGGAACTTTTCCTCTAATCCACTCACATCACTGTCAATCCAGACTTATCACATTCACAGCAAGCCAGCCACCACAGATCAATTTTACTCCTCTTAAAGAAAACAAATCATCAGAAACCAAACTTTCATTGATCTTTTGGATTTCATTGATCTTTTGAAGTCAATGTACTACAACACACGTTCACATTTAGAACCCACAATTTCAGTTCATATAGCTTTTATCCCTCTGCCTAAATGAGTAAAGAGTAAATTCTGCTGCTCATTTCAGAGGAGAAAAGGACATTTACACTAATGTTCAAAAGTTTGGGGTCAGTGTGATTTATTTTCTTTTTGAAAAATGTATACTTTTATTCAGCAAGGATGCATTAACTTGATAAAAAGGGACAGTAAAGACATTTATAATGTTACAAAAATAAAAGTTTTTCTATTTTTAAAACGCTGTTCTTTTAAACTTTCTAGCTATTCATCAAAGAATCCTGAAAAAAAAGCCCAACCATTTTCAAAATTGATAAGCAATTTTTCTTGAGCAGCAAATCAGCATTTTAGAATGATTTCTGAAGGAATCAGTGTCATGTGACACTGAAGACTGGAGTAATGATGCTGAAACTTCAGCTTGCCATCACAGGAATAAAGTACATTTTAAAACATATTCAAATAGAAAACAGTTATTTTAAATTATATATAAAAAATAATAATAATGGTAGAGAGCAAAAAGTAAAATACAGTAGTAAAAAAAAAACAAAACAAAAAAAAAGGTTAAAAAAAATAGTCATGAAAAACTAAAATATGTTATACTTATAACATTACAAATGGACCACAAAGAAAAACTTCCGTTAAAAATGATAAAGAATATGTATGACTAGTGTACATATCTGTCCCTTTCTTTCTGCATGTGTAATTCAATTTAATTCTAGTTCAAAACCCTTCATAATGTTTAATGCCATTTTCATTTTCCCTCATGGGTGTCCTGTATTCAATTACAGAGGTCTAATAAATAGAAATTAGCTACATGTTTTGATGCAGCAATTACTTTTAATTAATCATTTACTTAAGCATAAAATCACATAAATGTGTAAATGTCTAGCGAACACGACAATACACAAATAAATGTTCTGGCCTACACAAAATGTGAACACAAACAAGCCGTCTGTGTCTAAAAAGTTGGCGGATGTGACACCAGATGTCCCGTCGCCATCACATGGGGTGGGTGTTTTTGGATGATTATAGGGTGAGCTTTGAAGCTTTGGCTGTCACTGAGAACATCACTGTATAACAGAGGCAGCCTCCCGAGCTCAGCTCTACTGAAAGGTGTTACTTCATATTAGTGTGAATCCCCACATGATTGGATCAACAGGTCCTTTGCTCTCATATGCTCAGGTCATAAGCAATCACACGGAGAGCTAAATCCTGTCTCACATGCAGCCTTAAAACTAGCTGGTGTTCACCTAATCACAAGAGAAAAAAAAGTGATTGCAATTGGCACTGATTCTCAGTTCCCAGACTATTGTTAAATGAGGACCTGTCCCAATTCAAGCTTTGCAGTTCATATGGCACACAAATACGGCAAAAGATTGTGAACATCTTATAGGGGTGAAAAAAAGATGAAAAAAAGTCCCAAACTCAAATACTGAAACCAAGCTGCAAAAATGGCCCAGAATTATATAAACCAAGAAGGTCTATAATGCCTGAAGGAAGGTAATAAAAAGCTAATAAATTCACGTTTACAATATACCGGCCTGATAAAATTAGCATTTCTGATAAAGAACTAGCCTATTTGTTTGCGAGGTTAGCTCCATTAATACGTTCATTAGATAGCTATGTAAACAACTATATATTTTTCTGGGTTTTCTAATTTTCACCGGCAGTCTATTTTTGTGTTTCAGAATACCTGGCACTAAATGTCATATAAAAACAACACAAACTGTTGCTGGACACTTTACAGGTTGGTCAGATGGCCTCGTCCTGTCTAAGTGGGTGGTTCTTGGCTAGAATAAGTAGCCGTCCACTGTGAAGTCCTTCAGAAACATAAAATGGCAAATGGGACAGCTTAAAAACAACAAGTGTACCTCAATAGATATGGAGACAGACTTTGGGACCATGAAAAAAAATATATCTCAACATAGTTTATTATGAAGTACTTGCAGTTATTTGAATTTATTTAAATAATCCTAGTTTCAAAACGTTCAAAATGATAATTTATTCAAATTCCTTAGAATCAGCATAAATCTGTTAAGTGAAAATTTACTTATTTATATTTAAACACTTAAAACACAAAGACATGTTCAAACATATTGAACACATTCAAATATGGACAGCTGTGGAACAAGCAAGATTTCATTGATTAAAGTGTATTAGATTGGTTTACATACTGTATAATAAACTGGTATTTAAAACTTTGTGTTTTAAATTCTAAAAGATCTAAAAGATTGTGTGTATTTAAAATACATTCAATTTATTAAGGCTATCACATCCAAATCAAATTTTTCTTTCATTTATGTATGACTGACAAATATATATCACATTACGTTTGTATTATGTTTATATTACAACTGTATAATTCAAATGGATGGAAATTAAATATAAATCTTAAATATAGGCTCTAAATATTTTTTGGGTGTTTTATAACACGAGTCTTGCGTTTAAGCTTAGTCTTTAACAACATCCATATACCGTACTATTTTATTTACATAAGCAGCCACCTTATGTAGTATTTACATACTTAGGTGCTCATATCTTACATTTTACATCTGAACTTTAGCCTTGGATTTTCATTTTGTCACAAAAATGAACAATAATATCCAATTAATAACTGAATGGTGGTGCAGATTCTCTGTTGTAGACCCATGTTGAACATCACTGCCTCTGTGCTGTGTTTGTATAATTAAAAATCAGAAGCGAATCGTGGCTCTTGGAGGAGAAACTAGATATAATCTGTCTTTTTTTATTATTTTAAATCTATCTGCTTGGGTTGATGGCAGTCCAGTTCGGAGATGCTGTAAGTGAAGAGCAGCTATTCCACTGGCAGATCTGAAGCATGCGGACTAGCTAGGCTGAATTCCCAGTACTGTGGGACAGCAGGGCTAAATAGATTGTCAAGGTTATCCTCTTAATAACGCTAGCCTGAGCTGTGTATTTGTATTTGTCCCAATTAAAGCCAATTAAACAGCTGGAAATTACAGCGACATCTGTCTCCTCTACGGGAACACTGGATCAGGGTTCGATTTATTACACTAATATGAACATCAGGTTTCATTGTGGAGTGTTACGTGATATAGGAGTTTCTTTAGACACTGGGTTTGGGTGTTCCCACATGTACGCAAGACGAATATGGTGCATAAACTCATTATGGAAGCCCGTGGGAAGGCAGAGCTAAATGACAGCATTAAAAACTGCATCAGGGAGAAAGCAGTGTACGTCAACACTGAAAAAAAGATCTGATGCTATAGTCATTTTATTGTAATTGCATTAAAAAGAGCAACCAACACATTATTCAAAATGTCTTTTTTTGTGTTCTATGACAAATTAAGTCAAAGAGGTTTGGAACAACATTAAGTGTCATTTTAATAACATTTTTGGGTAAACTTCCCTTAAGGCAATAGTTCACCCGAAATGAAAATTTGCTGAACATGTACTCACCCTCAGGCCATCCAAGATGTAAATGAGTTTGTTTCTTCATTGAAACAGATTTGGATACATTTAGCATTACATCTCTTGCTCATCAATGGATCCTCTGCAATGAATGGGTGCCGTCAGAATGTGAATTCAAACAGCTGATAAAAACATCACAATAATCCACAGGTAATGCACACCACTCCAGTCCATCAATTAATGTCTTGTGAAGTGAAAAGTTGTGTGTCTGTAATAAACAAATCTATCATCAAGATGTTTTAAACCATTGCTTCTGCCTAAAATTTTAGTCCTCTATCCATTATATTGCTTTCTTCAGAGAAAGTCTTCTCGTCTGAATCAGGAGAGAAATATGCACATATTAAGTACTGTTTACAAGTCCAAAACAGTTCAAAACAAATATGTCAGTGGATTTCGATGTAAGAGGATAACAGGGGATGGATTTTTACAATGGAAGAAACGTTATTATGGATCATGGCCAGAAGCGACAGTTTAAAGTTAAAATGTCTTAGGCTGCATGTCCACCTAAGCATAGTTTTTCAATTGTTTTCAATGGGAGCGCCACGTTTTTTTAAACCGCCAGCAGCGTGACGAGCACTGAGCGTCTTTTTTATGCTGAGTGCTCAGGTGTTTTTTTTTCTCCGCGCCAAGAGTTGAAGAATATTCCACTTTGGGTAAAACACAGCGCTCATCATTAGCCCCTTTGACACAAAGTCTTTACTGGTAAATTACCGTTAAGAGATCATGTGTGAACAGGACCTTTTCAAAAATACCGGTAAATTCGTTCCGGCAATTTACCAGTAAGGGAAGTTGTAACATTACCAGTAAATTACCGGTATGATGTGATGTGTGAACGCAGAATGAAGATTACCGGCATGAGCACGTACGAGTTCAGAATGCGCTGACGTAGGACGTCTACTCTGAGCCAATCAGAACATTCTGCAGATGACGCATTTACTCCGCTCTGTGTAGTTTGTTTGAAGTCGTCTAATACGATGTCTCTGGGCCAAAAGCAGCTGCATGAATGTGAAAATCTGACACAAAAATGAAAACATCAGCAAAAACATATTCATACACATTTATTGTTAAATTTTACTATTTAAATGGTTTTTTGTTTTGTTTTTTCTGTTCTCATGTCAGATGTGTATGTATGTATGTATGCATGCATGCATGTATGTATGTACCAGGAGCACCTTAAAAAAGCACAACAAATTCCTCGTGTGTTTGCACACCTGGTGAATAAAGCTAATTCTGATTCTGATTCTGATTCTGAAACAGGGACCGCATATACACCTCCATGTTTACAAACACACGCCGGAAGGCGCAGCCCTTAAGAAGTCATTTCTGGTTAATGATGTCACAGAATTTACCAGTATTTTGAAACGGATGTGTGAATGGTGCTTTACCGATAAAAAGACGGAACGTTGTTGCCTGTGTGAACAGCGCTTTTTTTTATATTTACCGTAAAGTTGTTCCAGTAATTTTACGGCAATTTACTGGTATTACTGTGTGAAAGGTGCTATTGTCACTTTTAAGTCAGACGTCCAATCACAGTGGAGGAGGGGTGGGGCAAATACCACTCTGACCAACTGTCAAGCGGGATTTATACTTTCGCCTGGCTCCGCTTCTCGAGCCTCCGCTGACTGCGCGCGCACCTTCTCAAACAGACGAGGCTTTTATACTTGTCGCGTTTCTTTGAAACAACAGGGGAGTAATTGTCCTCTAAAACCATCGGGAATCACCGGTGAGAAGAAGTCATTTGCCGGTACAAGATTTTTTGCGTGATTAATGAGTTGATGAATTAATAATTTCTTTATGTACAAACTGATTAAAATAATCTTAAGCTTTTGTGTTTATTTCGCATCAAACACAAGACAACTTTAAGCAAATAGTGTATAAATAGTATTTAAATGAATTCTATTTCTATTTTTATACAATAAAAAATAAACGTACTTCAATTAAAACGCCTTGGACAAACTATGCAAAAAACAACAACTTTGCATTTTTTTCCCTCAGAGTGTTAAAGGGGTGGTTCACTGGTTTTTTTCTAGGATTGATTTTGTTTATGGGGTGCAGTCTAACATGTGTTAATGCTTCGTTTTTTAAAAAAACGCATTATTTTTCTCACAATTTACTTTTATTCCATACCGCTCTGTCCCTTCTCTGAAAAATGCACTGATCATTTCCTTCTTTTATGAAGCCCCTCCCTCGGAAATACGTGATGGGCTCTGATTGGTTAGCTAGCCCAGTGTGTTGTGATTGGCTAAACCACCTCTAGTGCGCGTCTAAATGTCCCGCCCCTCACCTCAGCGGCATGTGCTCCGGTTGTATTGTAAACAACGGCGTCGTTAATATCGCTTATCAGTTTGAGCCCG
>NW_015539843.1:31709-34576 GCF_001515605.1 Sinocyclocheilus anshuiensis | reverse complement strand
GGGTTTGTGATGTCACGAACCTGGGAAGTAACTTCTTGTAGTCCCTACCAGCCGTTTTTGTAGGCATTCAACTGCCAGAATTTTAAAAGACGATATCTCCGTTTTCATTGAACTTTCAGCTTCGTAACTTTGCAGATATTGCTTATGTTCAAACAGCAACATTACACACTAACTAACGTTAAAAAAGTGAAATCGCAATGAACCACCCCTTTAAAAGTTGCACCTGGTGGAGTTTGAACTTAACATCAAACTGCTTCTGTTTCACACAAATGCCAGCACAGACGTGCATGTTCGGCTAGAGTCGCTTTCAACTCGTGCATCTTCAGAAGTGGAGCTGCGTGGAAAGTTACAAAAAATGTCGTGCACACCGCCACGCGAAATGAGGTCTCGCGCACTCAAATCAAACTTCCGCCAACACCGCGATGACGTCATATTTGCCGCGTGCACCCAAGCAAACTTGCGGACACGTCGAGTATAAATCAGCCTCCAGACATTCTACTTGTATTATGACTAAAAAACAGTGGAGATATTGCTTGACTCCGAGTTTTCATGTCTGTACCAGATGGGATTCCCGGACTACTAGGAATATTTATATGAAAAACAATGCTTGCAACATTTAATTCACAATGCGTCTGCCGCATTACTTATGTGGATATTCCGTATCATAGCAACCAAAGTGTCTCAACTGAAAAAAAAACCCCGCTGCGCTGCAAAAGCGCTCACAGCTAGGCTTTTGAGCTGGATAAAAATGTTTTGGTGGACACACGGCCTTAATGATGGATTTGTTTCTTACAAACATGCAGCTTTTTACTTCACAACACATTAATGAATGAACTGGAGTCATGTGGATTGCTTGTGGATTATTGTGATGTTTTTATTAGCTGTTTGGACTCTCCTTCTGACGGCACCCATTCACTGCAAAGGATCCACTGGTGAGCAAGTGATATAATGCTAAACTTCTCCATATACTCATCTATATCTTCGATAGCCTGAGAGTGAGTGAATTTCCAGCAAATTTTCATTTTTGAATGAACTGTTCCTTTAAGTGTGAACACACAAACACTTATAAACAGTAAAACATCTGTCCACACACATAAATATAGCCTTCACTATTATCTTCTAAATTCATTTGTATGCAAACACCAGCCACTGACTGGCATCTGTCTTCTCTTGCTGTTAACACACTCCCTCTCCTTCGCTCCACCTTACTTCTCTTCATCTCTCGTTCTCCATCTTTCTTTCCCTCTGTGCTTTCTTCCTTATCCCTGTCCTCCTCTCACATGCACACACATACTTCATAATTCACAAGCATGTCCATTTCCTCAGCAGCTGCACACTTCTCTGGATGGGCTTATGCTGTTGACTGTTGTCCGTCACAAAAATCAATGCTCAGCAGCACACATACAGAGTGGACACTAATAAATCTAAATCTAACACTAAATCCTCTTCACTGAAGAACAATATAATCTCAAAAACAAAGCATTTTAGGCAGAAGGAAAGAACGATGGCAAGCACCTGCCTGATGAGATTCATATGATGGGAGTACAGCCACAGAAAGGACATGCAAGATCATAATGCACTTTAACCCCTGTTGAACAACACTATAATGTGATCCCGGTTGAGCATTTCCCTCTACTGGACAGCACAAATGAGGGAAGGGGGTGCCAGTTATGTAATCTGGACATAACTGCCGCTGTTCATATAAGTAAGGCAGGGATGGAGGGAATGAGGCAGAGAGAGAGAGCGAAAGACACATGCCCTGTACTGCCAGCAAGGCACTAAGCATCACCAGAATCCAGATGTTGCAGCACAGTCTAAAAAAAATGATGGTTCTTCAATGATAATATTAGTATAATTTAAAGTCATATCTACCTAATGAAGCCTTTTATACTGAAGTGGTTCTTTGTGTTGAGGTACAAGGACCTTGTTCTGCTATTGTTGCAATTAATCTGATGATACTTAGAACAATTTTCTCACACACCATCTGCTTCACATTACCCAAACAAGGTGTGATAGATTCAGAACATACCAATTGAACAAAAAACATCTGAAGCATCACAGTGTGTGTGTGTGATGTAATATTCAAACAGTCATCCTACCTCCTTCATTCACTAATTACAAGTAAAACGAACAAGGAGGTCTATAATAGAGTGCAACAATGCATGCCCACATTTTCATCAGATGCGAAAATATATATATATTTTTTTTACATTAATTTTTCCATACGGATTTTGTCCTTGATTTTTGTTTTTGTAAAAAAAAACAAAAAAACTGTAGGGTCCCAAGCATGACATGCTTCATGGCCATGATTAAACTACATTAAAAAGAGGCCACATTGTAGAATGAATTACTACAATGTGGCATGATTTAACTAAAACGAGGGAACAAATTAATAAAACATGAATAAATGAATAAATTATGGGAACAAATTCTTAATTTGTGGTTTTGATAACCAGTTGAAAGTGAAGTGAAGTGTGGCCAAGTATGGTGACCCATACTCGGAATTTGTGCTCTGCATTTAACCCATCCAAGTGCACACACACATATACATATATATATATATATATATATATATATATATATACACACAAGTATTTAAGTATTTGAGAGTGTTGCAGTGCTTCATGGACAAGCAATGTAGAGTTCTTTTAGCATGATTTACTTGTAATTCTCTGACTGGTGGAGACTTCTCCGCAGAATCATTTGTAATGTAGTTTTTCACCAGGAATTCTGCTATTAAACATGATTATTTAAAAAAAATAAACTGAAATAATGGTAAGGCAAGGCAAGGCATTTTTATTTATATAGCACATTTCATACACAATGGTAATTCAAAGTGCTTTACATAAAAGAAAAGAAAAAAATAA
>NW_015539843.1:29601-31641 GCF_001515605.1 Sinocyclocheilus anshuiensis | reverse complement strand
GCCAAGTATTGTGTCCCATACTCTTAATTTGTGCTCTGCATTTAACCCATCCAAGTGCGCACACACACACAGCAGTGAACACCATGAACACACACCCAGAGCAGTGGGCAGCCATGTGCTGAGGCACCCGGGGAGCAGTTGGGGGTTCGGTGCCTTGCTCAAGGGTTGTGGAATTGAGGGTGGAAGAGAGCGCTGGTTATTCACTCCCCCCACCGACAATTCCTGCCAGACCAAAGGCTCGAAACCGCAACCTTTGGGTTACAAGTCTGACTCTCTAACCATTAGGCACGACTAAAAAAGACAAAGTTACAAGACTGGATGGGAGAGTAAAAACTATAATACCATGAAGCATTGTGAATGACAATCAAATTAAAAAGCTAAAAACTATTGACATATACATGTTCATTTTATATATAATAGTCCACCCTGCTGGTGATAAAGGCATGAACAAGTTTCTCCAAGTCTTGACTGGAAACAAAACATCTAATTCTTGCAATGTTTTTGAGATGATAGTATGCTGATTTAGTTACTGCTTTGACATGACTACTGAAACTAAGGTCTGTCTCCAGAATCACACCAAGATTCCTCACTTGATTTTTAGTTGTTTGACCCCTAGAGTCAAGGTATGCATTCACCTTGAGAACTTCATCTTTGTTTCCAAATGCAATGACTTCAGTTTTTTCCTTGTTTAACTGAAGAACAAGATGGTAGGTGATTACATCAACAAAAGCCTATACCACTGATTAACAACCTAGCTCACAGTAAGTCTGTTTTAAAAGTTTTGTAAATTATTGTTAAAATTCTATATCCTTATAGAGAAAATAAATTGGATTTTTACTTCCGGAACCCAACTGTTGCCTCTATAATGCCTGGAGAAAGCTATCTGTTAGCTGATTGGTCAATGAGAACATGCAGTCTCAAACCTTTCACTAGCTACTGTCCAGGGCTGCATTTCTCAAAAGCATCGTGAGCTTAGTTGATCATAGAGACCATTGGTGGCAATGCTTTTGGGAAACGCAGCCTAGAGCTGTGGCATAAAAAGCAGCAGACAAGGAAAAATATCAAGCCATTTCATGCTTTTAAGGGCCCTCCAAAATTAGGCATTAGTAATACCTCTGCTGTAATATAATGAAATATTAGCGACATAAAATTTTGCTTGCAAACAATTGTGAAAAGAACAGAAAGAGTCCTTGCTAACCACCTAACCTTGACCCCTTCAAAAGGACATACTCAAACGGTTTAAAATATGCATCATTAGTGGCGCAAAAATGGCATATTCCACCTTCTAAAACGGTAGTACCATAGCCTCTAACTGCAATGCTCAAATCATATGCACTGAACTCTTTTTCACTGATGACATGACTGACACAAACAAAAAAAGGTGGGGGTTTGAAGACTCATAGAGAATGCTGGGAGAGTTGAGACTGAAGCTGTGTGTAAAGGGTGTTATATCCTTCTTAATATTCTATCAACTCTGAGAAAACACATTTCATGTAATTGAGACGGTTTATGTGGCGTAAAATGCTTTACCACAGAACAGCAGTACCATGTTCATTCTAGAGGTCGACCGATGTATCGGTTTTGCCGATTAATCGGCACCGATAGTTGATTGCTGGAACAATCGGTTATCGGCAAAAATCCATGCCGATAGTTTTCTGGGTTGCGTCCATTGCTGGAGCGGCTGAGAAGGGTCTGCTGTCATTATACAGTGCGAGAGCGGCCTCTAGTGGTTGAAATCACTGACAGCACGTGCTATTTGTTTAGACACGTGATACTGCATGCTGAACAGAGCGGGAAACTTCAAACGCGGATTTAAATGCAGCCGACAGAAAATCCAGAAAATCCGCGCCACAGAGCGCCATTCACATAGTTTTCCATTAAATTACATTATATTGGTCCCGAATCGTTGCTAATGTACATGATGAATTGTGTATTGTGCATTTTCAGCAAAACGTTTGTCTTTCTGTGGCTCTAATAAAGTCTGTGTGCTTCATTTATAGAGCTATAATATAGGTCGCGCTTTCTCTTTCCGTTTGCTCC
>NW_015539843.1:27313-29345 GCF_001515605.1 Sinocyclocheilus anshuiensis | reverse complement strand
TAATGCTATAGCCTTTGTGTATATATTTAAAGATGTGCATCTTTAAGCATGACAGTTAAAATGAAATGGTAACACTTTAAAATAAGAATCCATTTGTAGCATTAAGATTAATGAAAGCTGTGTAAGTAGTATTGTTCCTTGTTAGAGTGTGTTAATTTCAACATTTACTATTACTATTATTGTTATTATTATTTTTACTACTACTACTATTAGTATGGCTCAGTACATAAAGATAAAGCACTATTTTAGTTTTTGTTCAGTATCAATTTTAAAACTATCGGTTAATTAATCAGTATCGGCCAGTGTGGTCCAACCTAGCTATCGGTATCGGCAAAATCCACTATCGGTCGACCTCTAGTTAATTCTAATACAAACTAAATCATAACAACAATAGAAGTTCAACAGCATCACTATTACCATACACATCAGCATACTAGATGTTGTATTGGCCTATTCCATATCAGATTTACCTATACTACTACAAATGCTCAAAAGTTTGCATGACAGTTACAGGTCCATTTCCACATAGACAAGCTCCAAGAACTGAATATTTTCTGAGAATGCAATACTATATCATCATTGTACCCCTGAGTGAGACATCTAATACCATATAGCATCAATGTTCTTGGAATTAATGTACTGTATGTCAATTTGTACAGGAAAAACACCTGCTAAATGGCAATAAAGTTAAAGACCACTACCAAAATACAATCTGTACAATTTTTTTCATTAAAGCATGTCCTTATTTTAATCTATACCTTTCACAAACTATGATGTAACAGATTAGGTCCTGTCACATCAAACTACAGGGAGATATATTACACCAGTGTTACACCGTGTCATTATAGACTGTATTAATAATTAAAAAGCACATGGGTGTTTGTACGTGTGAAATGGCATTGTTTTGGTGACTAGACCAAATAAAGTAACTGGTAAAGCAACTGGCAGTCATGGAAAAATGATAACTATTAAACTGATTATGCTTGGAATTAATTCAGGTTAACAGTTGAATTGTGCATAAAATCCCCTAGACAGATATTCATTGTCAAAACAGATCGATCCAACATCAATTGATATGATGCTAACATATTCATAAAAAAAAAAAAAAGAAAAGGTATAATGGTCCATGACGATGGTGCTTTCACAATTACTATGTCTATATACATTACATAAAGGGGTCATACGACGTTGCTAAAAAAGAACATTATTTGGCGTATTTGGTGTAATGAAATGTGTTTATGCTGTTTAAAGTTAAAAAAACACATTATTTTCCACATACTGTACATTATTGTTTCTCCTCTATGCCCTGCCTTTCTGAAAAGCGTAAATTTTTACAAAGCTCATCGGTCTGAAAAGCGAGGTGTGCTGTGATTGGCCAGCTACCAGTGCGTTGTGATTGGCCGAATACCTCAAGCGTGTGACAGAAATGTTACGCCCCTTATCACACTGTGATGCCGTGTCCCGGCGCGACGAGACAAAAACAATAAAGCCCATTACAAACGAGGCATTTGTTGCATCCAGTGGGGGACATGATTACTGATTATAATGACTTATACTGTCTTTTTACGCGTTGCGTTGCATCGCGCCGCGTAAACATAAAAACCATGTCGGCATTTGTGATCGGAGAAACGACAAACAACAAGCGCTACTCTACACTGCTCAAAACTCGCGTTTGAATCATCAGTGGCAAATTCTTTAATATGAAAACATGCTTACAGACTGTGAGTCAGAACAGCCGGCATTGTAGGCTACTCTCCCAGGTTCAGGAAATATTCCTCCGTAAAATGCGTTGCACACACACAAATATTTGGTTTGAACTGTTCTGGAACAGTGTTGTAAATACAACTTAACCACTGATTTCTAGTTGTGTCCTCTTTTTGGAAGGCCAAACAAAGTATTTTCACTTTCGCAACGAAATACAAAGCGTCTTCAGGACATGGCGGCGGCGGCAACAACAATACTACAGCGAGAATAAAAGTTACGCCTTCTTTCTTTGCGTGAACATTTGGGCGGCGTTATGCAAATCTTCCCA
>NW_015539843.1:17241-23824 GCF_001515605.1 Sinocyclocheilus anshuiensis | reverse complement strand
TGTTGAACTGTTCTGGAACAGTGTTGTAAATACAACTTAACCACTGATTTCTAGTTGTGTCCTCTTTTTGGAAGGCCAAACAAAGTATTTTCACTTTCGCAACGAAATACAAAGCGTCTTCAGGACATGGCGGCGGCGGCAACAACAATACTACAGCGAGAATCAAAGTTACGCCTTCTTTCTTTGCGTGAACATTTGGGAGGCGTTATGCAAATCTTCCCACACAGTGACGTAGACATGTGGGGGCGTGTTAGAACGAGCCGTTTTAGGAGGGCGTGGACGAGTCTTAACTTTTATAAAGAATATCTCTTTGGGTTTGAGACTTTAGTCTTTGCAACTTTAGGGATCTTATCTATGCACGAACAGCTTGTAACACTCCAAAGAGAAAGGAAAACTTGAAATCGCATCATATGACCCCTTTAAAATAGCACCATGGCACATGTATGTACTTTTTTGATATTGCCTGTATAACAATTCTAATTAATAAATTGTATACATTTTATATAGGCCTACCATATAAAATACAACCTAACATTTATCAGTAAAATACCCTTGTCCAGAGTTCAGTTAATCAGTCAACATCTACCTTAGTTATATTGTTGGCTCTTGTGTGAATGTGGTTTTATTGTGTTCAATTGTTTGCACAACAGCTATAGCAAATTATTATGATATTGAATTTTAATAAAAGGGCAGAATTAGAAGGGGAAAAAACATTCAAATTTAAGGGTTTGAACTAGGGCTGGGCAAAAAAAAAACGGATTTTTCGATTTTTTAAATAACGTCGATTCGATATCAATTCTCAAAAGCCGCGAATCAATCTTTTCCAGTATTTATTTCAGCACACATTTAAAACAAGATCTGATTAACGGATTAGGATAAATTAAATTAATGTTTTATGCCTTCATCTGATTACCAGAAAAATTAAGAACATTTTATAGGGCCCTATACAAAAAAACAAACAAAAAAAAAAGGTTTAAAATACAGGCATGCGGTTCTTCATTTCTTTTTATTAATTCACCATTTGTAAACTGATGTTTACTGTTAATTTTTTAGAAATATCAATAGCATTTGTATTAAAACTATATTCACTGAATGTAATCAAAAAATTGAGAATCGAAATCGAATCGAGGTATGTGAATCGATACCCAGCCCCAGTCTGAACTAGAATCCAACATTCAAAGGGAAAACAACACACATTGGTGTAATTTGACTTTTGGCTCAAAATCTCATAGCTACTGAGATTCAACCCCTGTGACAACTAGCTCCAGACTCACCTATCACTTGTAGGCTGTTAAATTAAAAATACGTTAAAATGTTACCAAAGCAAAGAATTGTAACTGATTACATGACAGTGAGATCTGGAAGGAGTTTAAAGAGCTCAGAAGTGCTGAGAAAAAGAGGGCTATCTCTTTAATAGTACACGCTACTGTGAGAAACATTCAGCGGTGCTGCAATCTAAAATGGCTTTAGACAAAAGTACCCCAACACAGCCATGTGTTTCACTGGCAGAAAGATCCTGAATAATGTTTTTTAGCTCATTTAATACAGCTAAGCGGACTACTGTATGTATTTTTAAGGTTATAGTGCAGACGACCGCACAAGCCATAATGACATGTACAGCCAAAGCAGCTGCGTAAACATCTAACCGACTAAACAACCGTATCATAACGCATTTACAAAAACATTTCTGACCAAAACATCCAATAGCTTCCTTATCAACACAACATGCTCTCAGATCAGCTGAGCGCGTGCACGAAAACAAGCGATGGACAGCGACTCTGTTACCTCTTCCGCCGCTCTTCCGTTAAAAGATGATTCCCGGAAAGACAGCCGCGTCCAACTGTGTCATATTAAGTGGCGGCTGACGGCTCCGGTCCGCTGTCCGTGCTATCCGGGCTTTAAACGGTTCATTAGCGACCGTCGGGAAGAGAAAAGCGCTCGAGCGGGCGGTACTAAGGAGACCGCACGCGCGCGCGCACTCACTCACTCACTCACACACACAGACACACACACACACACACACACTGCTGGAAGAACGCAGCACACGAACACGCTGCCTTTAGCGCGCGCTTTAAGCGCTCTTTGGCTGTAGCTATCTGTGTGCTGGATCAACGCAGAAGATATGTGAACACCAATGGCCTATTCTCTCTCTCTCTCTTTCACACACGCTCACAGAAGCACGTACAAGCGCAGAGCCAGTGCAGCTAACAGCAGGACAGTCGTGCGTTGCTTCACTTTGACATCTCTGTCATGTAAATACACGTTAAAAAAACAATATGAACATTTGCTGAAAAAATATTTACCCTCAGGCCATGCAAGATGTCGTTTGTTTCTTCATCAGAACAGATTCGGAGAAATTTAAAATTACAACTCTTGCTCACCAATAGTTACCCTGCAGTGAATGGGTGCCATCAGAATGAGAGTCCAAACATAAACATAAACATGATAAAAACATCACAGTTTTTGTTCACAGTAACTGTTTTAGACTGTTTTTGCTTGTAAAAGGTGCTTGTCCTGAGCTGGTTTCTCTCCTAATTCTGACTTTTTCATTGAAGAACACAATATTATGGATAGAGGACTCATATTTTAGGCAGAAGCAATGCCTTTAGCGCGCGCTTTAAGCGCTCTTTGGCTGTAGCTATCTGTGTGCTGGATCAACGCAGAAGATATGTGAACACCAATGGCCTATTCTCTCTCTCTCTCTCTCTTTCACACACGCTCACAGAAGCACGTACAAGCGCAGAGCCAGTGCAGCTAACAGCAGGACAGTCGTGCGTTGCTTCACTTTGACATCTCTGTCATGTAAATACACGTTTCTCATGCCCAATGCTGTGCATCTGCATTTTCAGCACCATCAGGTGAGCATCACCCATCCGCCCTGGAGGGCCATGACTGGAGCTGACAAGGTCAAATAAGGTGTTTTTGCATTCTCTCTCTGGCTCCTTTCCTCCCCCATTTTAGTATTTATTTACTTATTTTATTCATTCATTCCTTTAGACATCATAATGTTTAATTAACCTAACTCGGCTTTTTGGTGAAAACGGCAGACCTCTCTCTAATGATATATGCTGGACTTCTCCTATCACTTAAACCACTTTATCCGCTTAAACTCCACTCCTTTCTTACAATCGACTGCAATCACACGTTCAGATCTGCCTACAACCAATCAACAAAGATGGATAGAAGACATTTTTCACAACATTTTTTCCAATAATCCTGTTCACACGAATGCACAGCACAATACCGAAGATCTGTTGCTATGTCTGTTTTATCGTGACTTACAATAACAATATACTTCGGATTGTAGGTCATGATGACACTTTTTAACGTTCATAAAAGTTAAATCTCCTCCTTGCTCAAAAAAATATGTTTGTTCAATACCTCACTTATCCACTCTCTATATGACCCAGAAATCAATTTGTTCAGACATACACAGATATAAATGAATGTTCACTATACAATTGATATCACAAATATGTTTTCACACGACCCAAATACTGCTTGATATAGTAGGCAAATGAAAGTGGTCTCATTCAGATTTCTAGAAACCGGAATAGGCATCTTTACACAGCCAAGTTAAGGCTGCTCTGTAATGCCGGCTCAAAATTTGGTGTAAAGACGTAATGCTGCATAAAAAACAGACTACAATAAGTCTTCTCTGACCTACCTCAGCCCTAGTAACGTATACAGTTATATTTGGTGTCTGAATGCTTTCATGCCACCTCTGAGCAGCATTAGACAGTCTGAAAAAAGACGCCTAAATGCCACTTGAGAGGCACTTCTGTCCCACCTTCTGAGCACTGGATTGATCTAGTTATGGGAATCAGGTTAAAGGGATAGTCCACCCATAAAATCACCCTCATGTCATTCCAAACCTGTATGCACTTTATTCTTCTGCTGAACACAAATGAAAATCATTTTAAAATGGAAACCAAAACTGTTAACATTCTTCGATATATCTTCTTTTGTAAGAAAGTCATACAGGTTTGTAACAACATGAATAAATGATGACAAAATGTTCTTCTACAATGGGGGAATTATCCATTTAATGCCTTTATAATACCTACATAATGAAAATGACACAAATCTGATCAATGTAGGAATATTCTTGTGCATATAAATACAACCACGGCTATATACAGAGGTATTCAAAAGTCAGTATACCAAATAAATAGGATGTCTGAATTAGCACCATTCAACAGAGATTCTGTGTGCAACCAGTGGACAATTCACTATCGCATGAGGCCATGGATCAAAGAACATCCAGGTCAAAGGACAATGCCAACATGGTGGATGTATTACATCCGGGAATACTTAAAGAACATGCTTCATCAATGGTAAATAATTCTGTGCATTACATGCTTAGATATCTATGATTTGACTGCAGAAGATGGATTTGTTAATGAGGATCCCTTGTGAGAAACCCAGTGAACCCTCTCTCTCTCGTTTTCTCCGTGCTTGCTTACTCTTTCCACCAGTGAGTGAGTCCGACCAATCGTTTATCTCCCACTGTGCAGTGGCACGACCGTTCCCAGCGGCCAATCAGAGATCAGGGATGCAGGAGCAGCAAGGTATTAAGGAGGATTATTTGGACAGTTCAGGGTTTCCCCAGACTTGGCAATGAAACAATAGGACAAGACTGCCCTCTGTGCCCCTCACCGGTATTGCACACTTACTAAAAAATACCAGCAGAAACAAATGAATGCTGTGCATAAATACAGCAGTGTGCCCAGCAAAAACCATGAGATTCAAGAAAGAAATATCATGGAAATAACCCTTAAACTAGACAGAAAACAAGCTTGACTTGTTTGGATGCTCATTAGACTGCTGCCTGGCAACCGCAGTAATTATTAAGAGGGCTGTCATTCTCCTCTTTCTCTCCGTCTCCCTCAATCTCTCCCAAAAGAGCCCTCTGCTGTCTCATGGGATATCTAGAATTGCATAACCACAGCCAAATATGGCAACACTCTAGTATATAAACCTGCACTGATATCCTGTCTCTAAAAGTGCATCTAGACCCTGAGTACATCGCAGGACTCATTAACATCTCTAAAACACTCCAGCCAAGTAAATGTTATTTGCCCTGTGTATAAGTGAGCAATTTCCATCCTCTTCAGATCTGAAGCAGAAAACGTATAAACACTGTAGTAGGTTAAAGTGAAGGATCGAGTTCATCTTTGTTAAATAAAAGGAGACTGGAGTCGTTTGAATGGCTACGTTGCCACAAAAACACTGAATGGTATGTACAATTTGATCTTTTGCTAAGCTCCACCCACCTTGGTTACTGTTGCTAACTCAGACAAGCTTTACAAAACATCTCACAGGAATGAACTGGAGATTTTTTTTAACTTTAAGTCAGATGTGCACATAAAATGAATGCAATTTAAATATGCCACAGGTGCTACTAATCTTTTCCCAGGATACTAACTGCTGTCTCGATACATGTATAAAGCTCATCAACTGACTTAAGAAAGTAGTCAGTGATTTTTTTGTGAAAGAATAGGTGGAGGGTGTGGGGTAAAAGAGGGGTGGATAAGGTTTCAAGAGGAAGTGAGCATTTGCTCCAGATGGAGGAGTAAGCCAAGTCCTCAGAAAACCAAACCATGATCAGGACACAGACTAATCCAATAATGCCTGGACCACAGCTCTGCGGTTGAACCAAAACTACAACACTGATAACAGATTAAACTCTTATTTCAAATCTAAAATCTAAATCAACCTAATCTAAAAAACAAACAAACAAAAAAACAGCCATAGGGGCTATATAAAATGCCATCTATGCTGTTTTTATAGTGTATTTTTTGATGAACACAAAGACTTACCTTATCCTTGGTACTGCCTGGGCCATTGGCTCTGTTAGAGATGATCGACAGCTGTTTTTGGACCCACTGTAACTCTCTTTGGGACTGTTTTAGTATCTCCACCTCGCACTGCCTTTCAACCCCCATCATCTCCTACAGGACAGAGCCACATGTCACTTAAACATGCATAGGCTGGTGAGAGCTGTAGCACCATCAGTTTAACCAATTAGACATGAGCAACAGGGGTAAAATGACTATTATTTATGATCACTACAATTCTCCTTATGTGACAGTAGAAGTTTTAATCCTTTGTCTGTTTTAAATGTGAAGGATTTACAAGGAAAAAAAACAAATAAACAATTTTGAGGAAAGGTAGGATTTGATTTGAGATCATGTTAAATAATAGAATTGGTGTCTGAATCATAAGATTCTCCTGTTTATTTAATTTGATGGCACCCATCTACATTTTAATGTGTGCTTATTTCCTTGTGTCTGACTCTTCTTTATCCCAGCAGTCTTTGATTCTATACTGACACCTAGTGGTGTGGATGCATGAAGAGTTTAATTAACTGTTGTTGCTTCAAAGCAAAGCTGTTTCTTTGAAGATTTTTTAAAATCTGTTTTAAATTTTATTTGCAGTTTTGAATTATAATGTTTCCTAAATATTTTAAAATAAAATTAAGCGAGATATGGGAATTTTTTTAAATTTCAAGTATTTTGAAAAAGCACAACAGTGAAATCATGCACTATTTTAAAAGGATGCATTAAAGCAACAGTCCCCC
>NW_015539843.1:685-17160 GCF_001515605.1 Sinocyclocheilus anshuiensis | reverse complement strand
CACCAAAAAAAACAATATGAACATTTGCTGAAAAAATATTTACCCTCAGGCCATGCAAGATGTCGTTTGTTTCTTCATCAGAACAGATTCGGAGAAATTTTAAATTACAACTCTTGCTCACCAATAGTTACCCTGCAGTGAATGGGTGCCATCAGAATGAGAGTCCAAACATAAACATAAACATGATAAAAACATCACAGTTTTTGTTCACAGTAACTGTTTTAGACTGTTTTTGCTTGTAAAAGGTGCTTGTCCTGAGCTGGTTTCTCTCCTAATTCTGACTTTTTCATTGAAGAACACAATATTATGGATAGAGGACTCATATTTTAGGCAGAAGCAATGGTTAAAAACGTCTTAATGATGGATTTGTTTCTTACAAACATGCAGCTTTTCACTTCACAAGACATTAGTTGACGGACTGGAGTCGTGTGGATCACTTGTGGATTATTGTGATGTTTTTATCAGCTGTTTGGACTCTCATTCTGACGGCACCCATTCACTGCAGAGGGGTTGAGCTATTGGTGAGCATGTTATGTAATACTGAATTTATCCAAATATGTTCCAATGAAGAAACAAACTCAAATACATCTTGGATGGCCTGAGGGTAAAATTTTCAGTAAATTTTCAGTAAATTTAAATTTTGGGGTGAACTATTTATGCTGTTCTTTTAAACTTTCTTGAAAATTCAGCCATGCCATCACAAGGATGAATTAACAAGAACCTAATAACAAAAATAAAGAGGGAGATTTTTCACAGTACTACTGTTTTTACTGTATTTTTGATCAAATAAATGCAGCCTTGGTGGGCATAAGACACTTCTTTAAAAAGTAATAAATCTTTCTGACCCCAAACATTTGAACAATAGCGTAAATACGAAAATATTTTATCAAATGTTGAGACACAGCCGAAAAACATACCTTGCAGATGTTAAAACAAAATGTTACACACTCCCCAGTCTCCTTTAACCCACACATACATAAACGCAAGCATACCTCGCACAAAATGCGCACACATACACTTTTTACATCATGCATACAAATCGGCCCCAGACTGACATCATGCCCAGACCCCTGGTGCAGTCAAACACACACACACACACACACACACACACACACACACACGCTCTGAGCCATATCACATAAGCATGAACATTGATATGACCCTGCATGCACTAAATAAATCATTTTTATAAACACATGTATGTATGATATTTTCCAGTTATAAATCCAGTAATCCATAATAATCTAAACAAACATAATAAATGCAAACATAATACCCAAAGACGATACAAATACACTGAAAGCATATATTAATATTTACTGTACACAACATACTCTACAAAAATCAATCCACAGACTGTAATCTACAAATCTACAAATGTCTTAATCCACACATGTTTGCAAAAGTGGTACATACCATGGCCCATAATCTATGAATAATCTACACATTGGCAGCCCTGCTCTCTGTGAACTCCAGCAAACCGCTCCATGTCCTGCTCTTATGCGTGTTTACCCACAGTGCTCTAGTCATACTCTGCTGTGGCTGACGGTGATGTCACAGAGCCAGCGTGCCACAGGCCGCGTGGGATTATTAATATCTGTACTTCACTGGAGTTACGTAAGAACGGGCGCTGGATTATATCGTTACTGTACAGAAAATGGCCATGAAGAAAGCGGTTTGAGGAGGGACAGGAACAGGAGATGCCCTCTCAGGGGTGAACATAATCCCCTCTGATAGCACTGCATCTTAAACGAGTCTGACTAAATGATAATGGAGAAAGAAAGCAGCTGAACAGATGTGCAGTGTAGTACTGCTGAGAGGCCACATGGCTTGCCTGGGACGGGGCAAGGGCTATGAATAGAGTCACTCAATAGCAGTCCATTGGAAAATGAGGATGCAGAAAATCCATCCCCTCCGAGCCTATACAGACAAACCTGCTGGAGCTTCACAAGGGCCATTCCACGAAATATGGAGTTACTTTTGTGCCTTTTTATGCAATCAAACATACCATGTTTGAAAGCAAAACCGATTAAACAATTAACAGTGCAGGCGAGAGCGCATTTCTGCATGTGTGATGAAAACTGCAAAAAGACAAAAAAGATTTAATCCCACTTCAGACAGTTTTGTTCTCAATTACTTTAACAGCTCTAAGAAGCCACCTTTGTGTGTAAACAATGACTGAATAACACAATGAATTACACAAAAATGATTTTTCTTTTTTTTTTTTTCTCATCCCCAGTGCCATTCTCCCAAATTTTCCTGGCAGTATTAACAACATAAAACAGAAAAACTACATTTTAATCTATGTTTGAAATGTTAATGAATTGTTAAATTTCAGTAGAGGACAAATAGTTAAATAGTTAACTATAACTATCCTTTAAACAACTGTTTATAAAACAAGTATTTGTAGAAATATCAACATTACATCTTTCTAAGAAACACCTTGTAATGTCATGAACTGGAGCACAAGACTAGTAATGTCAAAAAGAACTATAAAACTGTCAACCTGGTTGACTTTTTAAGTAATATATACCCTACTGGACAAACGTTTGGGGTCAGTATGATTTTTTAAAAAGTTTTTGGAAGAATTTCTTGAAAGATGCCTTACAGTAAAAACAGTAATATTGTGAAATATTATGACCATTTAAAATAAGTAATTTATTCTTGTGATGACAAAACTGAATTTTCAGCAGCTTTACTCCAGTCTTCAGTGTCACATGATCCTTCAGAAATCATTCCAATATGCTGATTTACTGCTCAAGCAACAAGAAACTTTTAAACGGTAATGTACATCCCAAAACATTATTTTTTAAAAATTCATTAACAATTATCTGACTGATACACAGACCAATAAATCAACTACACAACTGTTTAAAGATGTGTATTAC
Organism: Sinocyclocheilus anshuiensis; assembly: GCF_001515605.1. Classification (NCBI taxonomy): domain Eukaryota; kingdom Metazoa; phylum Chordata; class Actinopteri; order Cypriniformes; family Cyprinidae; genus Sinocyclocheilus; species Sinocyclocheilus anshuiensis. The sequence continues at coordinate 14,272 of NW_015539843.1, read as the reverse complement.
AGAGAAGGAATTTTAATATTTGCACACGACTCTGGCTTCGAATGGAGCCCCACACATGACCTGCGGACCTATTCGTCCCTACGACTTATTCATTCCCTCGTTTTAGTAAAATGTGGCCATGTTTTACTAAAACAAGGGAACGAGTTCTTAATTTGTGGCCATATAGGCTATATTTCCCACATGTCATGTGTGGGGCTCTGTAGTACACCAGAAACTTAAAGTAAAACTTCAATAATCTGGTGACTTTTGGATTTAATTGAAAACCAGCCTCTCTAAAAGTTTCAAAATGCAAATTCTTCATACCTATGCATGCACTCACGTTTTCCTAGTTGTCCTTCTCTGTGGTTTCCAGTACACTGCTGCTCAGCCAAACAATGACTCGCACACAGAATGAGAGGAAAGCACTGACTGTCTCATCACTGTTACAAACACTCTCTCTCCCCTTTCAGCTTCATCTCTTTATTCACTCACCCTAACCAGATCAGGTGAGATTTTCATTTATTTACTTTTCACTGGCTCTCTCTCTCTCTCATGTGTATGTGGATGCTCTCTTACTGTCTCTGAGGCAGGAACATTTCCGTTACATAATGTTTGTGCTTCTGCCCACTCACTCACAGCTCAATAGCAGAGATAGGATGTCCTGAAAGCGTTGTCATGAGGCATTTTTTTCAGCTTTCATCATACAGTGTAAGTGCATGTGGTTTTCACAGACACTATCCAGACTGTTTAATGTGTGTGAGTGTGTTCGAGGTAGATTTTCACAGCTGCTGTGTCCAGGGTAAAATCCCATGAGCATCAATCTATGCACCTGCTTCAGCTTTGTCACACATACTGAGGTTCTCATGGTAACAGTGATGTCATCATTAACAGAGTGGATGGTTGACTTACTGGACAGTGGTTTTTTGGACATTCTGCATTTACCATAGTGCAAAGACCATGTCAATAAATTAATGCAGATGGAATGAAGTTATCTATTATCAAACACTTTTTACTTTTAATTTCTCTCTCTCTCTTACAACAAAGACAAAGAAAAATCTTACGACTCCAAACTTTTGCACGCTATTTTATGTGATAAACATTCACCAATAACAGAAAGAGACAGTATTGAGCAGTAAGCAACTCACATTTATTTTACAATACACTTTGTGAGCATTTGACTATATGGTTACATTCCTGTCAGGCACAGTCATATGTAAGAGACAAAAAAGAACAGCATACAGTGATTAAAACATGCTTTGTAACATTGTTCACAGATCTGACATCATATTGTGTGGAGCCATCTGTCATATCGAACACTGTCAAACCATTGTGTAAAAGCTGAAATGAACTTGTGACTCTTGAATACAAACATTATCATTTCTTTTGTTATAAAATATATCTTAAGTGCACAGTGCTGGATTGTTTTTAACTCCACATTGTCAGTCAACAAGACCTCCCAAGGAACAAAGTACCCAATGTTACATATTGTATCATTACAAAACATTACTCAATTGTGCAAAATTTATTCACCATCATTGAATAAATAAAAAGACAGAAAATTACCTCTGATTGTTGTAGTGAAATGGCAAAGCATGCAAGTCAAAAAGGAAATTCTTTGATCATAAATCAGTGCCATCTTCTACACAATTCACTGGTAACAAATTCAAGAGCAGTTTTTGAGTTATTGTATGCAGCAGGATATTTTAAATTTCAGTCAAAACAAAAACTCAAATTTTCTCTCTTTTTTTCCCCAAAGGCACAGTAATGTTAAAGGGAATAAAGTTTTGCTCTAGGTGGCTAATCACTGTAAACTCCAATGAGGATGATGATAAGAAGAATGATGCTGCACACAGCTACACAAATGGCAACACAAACCAATTTCTATGACAGACAGAACAAAAAAACAACAGAGAAAAATTCACTATGTATGAAATTAATTACTACACGTAAATGTACCCGTTTTTGTTATCAAAGGCATTTCATCACTTTTTTTCTAATTGGTTAGAAGCAAATAAACTGGCATTGATTAAAACATATTTGAATCTTTGAGCCATTAAATCTGTCCCATAAAAAGCTGTCACCACATTCAAACTGGATTTAAATAGAGGCAAAGTGATAGTAGATGAGATAGTTAATGATTGAGTACTGGGTGCTACCTTGGAAACCATGCTTAGACAGGATTGGCTGCATTAGAGCTGGAGGAGGCGGAGTTAGTAGTGGTTTTAACAGACAGGCCCACAGATAATCCAACAATTAGTGCGACCACAGCAAGCACCACCAAAACAATGAGAGCAAGAATGATGTATTTCTGTATAAGACAAAAAGGTTATAATAATTGCATTTTTCAAGAACTTAGTGACGGTTTAAAATTCCATAGACTATTCTTTAGCCTGTAAAGCATATTGTGAAAGGATAAAGCTAAATGTGTTAATCAAAAATTGAAGCATCAATTGAAACATTTGATGTGGAGAAAGTTTATGGTAATATGAATGTGAAAATTTTTAAAAGTGAATTTTGAAAGCTGAAAAGGGCTGCTAACCCGTTACCAACCCTCTATGGCTAGCGACGGGTTAGCATAAGTTAGTGACAGCTCAGACATAATCTGAAACATTAAACAGAGCACAATATTGAGATACTTTTTGTGGCCTTTATTCCAGATTAATAAAAAAAAATTAAAATCACTAAAGACTTCATGAACAAAACCAACAGCCTAATCACAACACTACACATTCCGATTAGAAGCAAAGCTATTATATATTATATTGTGGCTTCTAAAACATCTGTATATTCTAAAATATCTGTAAAACATCTGTTTCTTCTTACCCTGCGGGCCTGTGTCTGGTACCTCACAGCTTTCTTGGTCTCCACTTTAGCTTGGCCGACATACTCTACTGCATTGGTTACATTCTTTTCAATGTTGTCAATCATCTCACCCTGTACAACATAAATGAGTGAGTTAATGAACAAATGCTGTATAGGTTAACTAGTAAGTAAACAAACATCAATAAAGATTACCGATTACTGTATACTATACCTGGGTCTCAACAAGCATGGCAATGTCCACAAACATGTCATGAAGCTCTTTAATGCTGGACTCTAGCCGCAAGATGTCTTTATGTCTAGATTCGATCTCATTAAGGGCCTGACGAGTTATCTGAGAGTCAGAGATGATCTGAAAACAGAGGAGATCTTTTAGCAGCCCCTAGAAACTTAAAGGGGTCAGTTACACCTTCTTTCTTTGTGTCAACATTTGGGCGGCGTTATGCAAATCTTCCCACATAGTGGGCTTTTGTTTGTTGTCTCATACTTTTAGATACGCTGTTATTTGCAAATGCCACTGCTTACGTTAGCTTTTAATATACGGTTTTATCCTGATTCATATATGAATAGATTTTTACGTGCACCTCTAGTTTTCTCTTCCTCTTCTCTAAAGCAGCACCGCATGGCCTCGTCCCCTTTGCTGCCTTTTCCCGAGGGCGGGGTTATCTGAGTTTGTTACGTCACAAACCCGGGAAGTAGCTTGTTGTAGTCCTTACCAGCCGTTTTTGTAGGCATTAAACTGCAAGAATTTTAAAAGACGGTATCTCCGTTTGCATTGAAATTTCAGCTTTGTAACTTTGCAGATATTGTTTATGCTCAAACAGCAACATTACACACTAACGTTAAAAAAATGAAATCACAATGAACCACCCCTTTAAAAAGATTGACAACACGGCATAAAACAAAGGAACAGATCGCCCAAAATGAGACAATTTTGTCATACTCATTCCCATAATTTAAAAACCTGAAGCACTTTCTTTCTTCCAAAAAAAAAACAAAAAAAAAACAACGCGACAGAATCACCTAAAATATCACAGCCATTCAGAAGCAAGAAGCGCACTGCACTCCCAACGAAATGGACAAGGTTATAATCTAATTCATAAATATTAAACCTTTTTAACATTATTAAAACTACATACTGAGTGACTGACTCTTTGTCATGGAAAACACTTGTTGGTTCGCATCGAGTTCTCAGTTTTAACATACATGTTTACTTTCATTTATTTTCAAGATCTGAGGTACAGTGTCTGTTGATGCTTTCAGTATGGCTATAAAAGTCATGCACTATGATATTCAAACTCACATGAAACACTTCTAACATTGAATAAAGCACATACTCAGTACCTGAGGTTATCATTATCATAGTTTGTATGTTGTTGTTCCAGATGTTGCAGAAATAGAAACCGTTTCTAAAATAGAAACTTCACGTGTCGCCGTCTTGGCTGGTTAGGACAAAAACTTGGAAAAGATACCTTTTATCACGTGTTGCGTGTAGTTAGGACATGGTGTAAGGAGAAATTATAAAGAATTGCATTTAATTACAATAAATGGGAAGTCATGTTGACCTCTTTAGTCTTCAGAGAATCATATCGGCCACGTTATGATACTTTTTGGTGTCCTTTTTAAAGTTCCATTTTATTGTACCCTACCATTCAAAAGTTTTGGGTCAATAAATTATTTTATTCAGCAAGGATGTTTAAATATATGCAGCCTTGATGAGCAGAAGAAACTTCTTTCAAAATCCCTCAAAAAATCTTACCGACCCCAAACTTGTCAGAAGTTAAACTGCATAGAAAAAAGGTCAATACGTTGTTCAAAATTTTCACTGTGTACTCCATGTTAGAAATATGAGAGGACATGGGGGTAAATAATAACAGAATTATTATTTTTGGCTGAACCCTCCCTTTAAACCAGGGGTCACCAAACTCGGTCCTGGAGGGCCGATATCCTGCAGAGTTTAGCTCCAACTTGCCTCAACAACCCTGCCTGGAAGATTTTAGTATGCCTAGTAAGACCTTGATTAGCTGGTTCAGGTGTGCTTGATTAGGGTTGGAGCTAAACTCTGCAGGACACTGGCCATCCAAGACCGAGTTTGGAGACCCCTGCTTTAAACAGACAATTACAGAAAATGCAAAGTAACAGCCAGCAGGGGGTGCCAATTGTTGAAAAATGTGTTGCTCTCATGCCACATAAACAGTAAAATGATAACCCAAAAAAAACTGTCTCTGGATGAGAGCTGCAGTATTTTAATATTCCCTCCTTCAACCTACAGCAAGACTGGAAAGAGTCATTTTCAGAAGCAAACTCACATCGGAGGTGAAAATGGAAGGGTTTCCAGTCTCCAGCATCTCTTCCAATTCCTCATTAGTTGTAATTCGTCCAGCTACAAGATTCAGAGCGTAACAGATCAATAAAAACAACACTCTTCTCACAAACTCGCCGATCCTGTTTAGGCCATTATTTGTTTGATAAATGGCTGTCTGTGTGTGAATTTGTCAAGGGTAAACATGAAATGATGACCAGCAATTGCTAATAGCGGGTTGCTAGTCCATTTGTATGATTGTTTGGCTTTATGTCATGGAACAGTATATGTGTGTACTGTGTGATTGTATGTATGTGTGTGTGGTCATGCTAAGTACGCCTTGGGGACTATATTGATTCAGCTGGGAAAATGAGAGGGAACATTACAATGGCTGAAACCATCAATATAAAGGCCACTGGAAAAATACACACAAACTTATATAATGTGACCAGCGCACAAATTCATACTCTTATCCACACACACACACACACACACACACACACACACACACATACACATCATTGAAATAAAGTCCCCTAACAACAAATACAACCTTTCATGGAAATTTGTTTCAAATGCAAAGTTGAGGGGTAACTGGGTCTTTATGCAAATCATGTCAGTCACATGACTGATGACTCATCATCCTATCACATGACATTCTGTGGCCCACTGTGCAGAGGTATAGCAGGATCTCTGGAGCCCTGTTGCCCAGGTAACACTTGCCTTTAGAGTCTCCAGTGACAACCCGCTCCATTTCATATGTTGTAAAGCACAGAAAGTACCTCATTAATCCACCCACACTGGGACTAATTCACAGACACACAGTCTGTTCAGAGGTCTGCACTACAGTACGTCAGACCACAAGTTACTCAAAATAAATGTCAAATGCAGCATGTCAGGTGAAAAGAGAAGAAGTAGACAAAAATGATTTGGCAATATTTTTTGTCCTTATTGAACAATTCCACAATGAAAATGGATATATATTATGAGATTACATTTAACAGTGTTAATAAATTATAAACTATTAAATTATAAATTAGTGTTTTTGACAATTAAGTAAGCGTTGAATAATGGTCAAGTAGGGGTGTAACGGTACACAGAAATCATGGTTCAGTACATACCACGGTTTTGGGGTCACGGTTCGATACGAGTTCGGTACAACAGGAAATGTATTTTTTCATTTATTATGAACAGACAGTAGTGAACATGAGCAGTTGTTTTTGATTTCAATTAGATTGTATAATTTCAAGATTTAAAGGCACAACATGTAAGTCACTAGTTAAAATTGCTTATTTCTCTGGATTTAAACATTCTTCGAAACATTTGGGATAATGTAAGTACACAAGTCAGCAAAATATATAACACTGTTCTAGTGGTTTTTGGATATTTTAATAAAAAAATCTTACATATTGTGCCTTTAAAGCAAAAACAGAATGGTCTGACTTAAGATTTGTGAAATTATGTTACATCAGACACCGGAGTTAAAAACCGGTTCCGATTTATTGCCGGAAACTTTCCCACAGTGCTGATTTAAAACAAGCAGGTGGTTCTTCGATCTCTTGTGTGCCATCTGGACTCGCCATTCTTATTTTGGGTTGGTGCATAGATCATCTCTTCTTCTGCTCTTTCCTGTTGTGACGGTTAGTGTTGCGTTACGGCGCACGCCCCCTTCTGGATTGATTGCCTATGACTGACTGTATTTGTTGTCTGACTGCATAAACCGAACCGTGACGTCCATACCGTGACAGTTCGGGACAAATACATGTAACGTTACACCCCTATGGGAAGGTAATCTAAATATAAAAAGAGGAAATAAGCTGCACAATAAAATATCCAATTTATCTAATGTATATCCAATATAAACCTAAGACTTTTTAAAAATCTCTATGGCTACGTTCATACTGTCAGTTTTTGGGATTGACAACAGCATTTACTTACAGGTGTGAGACTCAAAATGTCCCGTTCACACAACAACTTACAGTAGCGTCTCGAATACTGTCTGTATGAATGTGCAACGGGAGTCAAGCCCGTTTTCCTTACCAGTTACCATAGTGACAGTGACCAAAGTAATATCAAAGATGGCGACGTCCATAAAACTGAAAGTCTTATCACTTTCTGACACGACAAGAGTCCAATCGAACAGTGAGTTCATCTGTCAAATCTTCATTAGCTGACAGCAGCTTTTATGTTTGGGTGGAGATTTTGTCAGCTGTTAATGGTCTAGTGTAGTAAGCTAGTTTTAAGGTATCGTATGTACATATGTGCTTGTGAATGTATGAAGTTACTCATGTGTGACTTACTGATCTCCAGCTGTCTCTGAATCCTGCTTTTGCTTTTCTCTCTGAATGACATTTGGGCTTCATTATATCGCGTCATGACCTCTACAAACTTACGTGACAAGTTAGTGTACTAAAAAAAAAGAGAGACAATAAGGGCATTAGATCAATTTGGGATTAAAAATGACTGTACTGGATGGTTGGATGAAAAAAAAAAGGGGCAAAGATTTAATACCTGTGTTTTCTGAATGCGTGTATCCACTGAGGCTTGATTCATCTGTTCATCTGGAGGTAGATTCTGTTGCATTGCTAAGAAGAAAATAGATGAGAATTCAGTTAATTTTCTTGTCCAAGTGCAATGGTACTCTTATCTTCACTATCCTCAACAGGCCAAAGCAGAACATCCAACTCACATTTGAGGCTGGACCGGACAAAGTTGGCATGTTTCTTGATTTCCACTGTGAGCTGTTCCAATTCTTCTTTTGTTCCTGAAAGCAAAGGCATATTTTAGAATAAGAGAAATTAATAATTTTATTCAGCAAGGATGCATTAAATTTATAAAACGTGACACTAAAGACATTCATGTTACAAAAGATTTCAAATAAACATTCTTCTCAATGTTCTTTACAGTTTCCAAAAACTGCTTAAATTACATTGCAGATTAAATTACATAGAGACTCTTTGCAGATTAAATTACATAGAGACCCTTTCCTGATGTTTCAGGGCCTGATGTTCACTTGATATGCAACTCACACGTGCTAAACTAAAAATTGGCTATCAAAATTTGAGTTTTTTTTCCTCCCGGAGATAACCGTTCCAGAACAATTGTGCCCATGTAAAGCACTCTTACATTACGATGTGTCATGTTGGAGAAATATTGTGGTTTGTTATATGTGAACATATAAAATGCACGCAGGTATATGGAAGAAAAGTAACTACAGATGGCTGTGCTGACTCTTAAAAAGGAGAAATATTACACATCCATTAGCACAATCCTCAAACAGATATTCCAATTTTACTATCAACTTGAGGATTCACTGAACATATATCACAAAGAAATATTACACTTGTGTGTAGAAGAAAAATTAGCATATATTAGTTTGTTGCAGAAACACTCACACCCTCACAGATGTCTTTATCTCAATCTCACATTCCTGCCTGCACGTCCTATACATGCCCTGCAAGTAACAGCACAACTAACCCAACACACTCACTGAAAATTAAGAATGTGATGGGAAAACTACAATTCCTTGCATGCCCAAACTTGACTCCCAATGGTAACTTTTTTTGTGGTCTCATTTTCTTATTCATTTGAATGATTTTCTGTACATATAGTCGATATGGGTAGACACCATCATTCACAATAGCCATGAACACTAGTTAGATATTACAAATGCTTCCAAGTAAAACGGTGGGTGTGTGTGCAATACATGTGAAAAATGTCTTCCCTAAAGCAGTTTTCCTGGTTCCTGAGTGTACTGGTAAAGAGTAATGTGATGTGATATTTCTGTAAGAGGAATCCCATGGTCTTGCGCTGTTATAAGGCTATGTGCTTCTGGGCAGAGAGTTACAAAAAACGTTCCTTTGTTCTGGACTAAACCCTGAGTATCAGTTGTTTTTTTTGTTTGAATATAAATGAATGACGGAAAGTTTGAATGTGCGCTCAGTCATAGACAACAGGAGAATGACGCAAAGCCATTGTCATCCATTATGTAATAAAACAAAGAGGTTGAAAGCTAAAATTAAGTGAGTAATTTGAACAAATTTACAAATAACAAGATCTATAAACTATCTGTGGTGTCATTTTAACCCACTTATAAAGTGAAGAAGGTGAAACATGGCTAAAACTGGCCTTAACACTGGTTTAAAAAGATGTTAAAGGGGTGGTTCACTGGGTTTTTTCTAGGCTTGATTGTGTTTATGGGGTGCAGTCTAACATGTGTTAATGCTTCGTTTAAAAAAAAACACATTATTTTTCACATAATTTACCTTTATTCCACACAGCTCTGTCCCTTCTCTGAGAAACGGGCTGATCTTTTCCTGTTTTTATGAAGCCCCGCCCTCAGAAATAGGCAACGGGCTCTGATTGGTTAGCTAGCCCAGTGTGTCGTGATTAGCTAAACCACATCTAGTGCGCATCTAATCGTCCCGCCCCTCACCTCAGCGGCATGTGCTCCGGTTGTATTGTAAACAACGGCATCGTTAAAAGAGTGCAGAGCAGGGCGACGCGAGGAGCAGTATTGAGAACCGCTGGTTTTGAACATTGATTTTGAAACTTGTGAATCCATTAGAATCGTTACAAGATAGAATCGCGATTCATATATGAATAGATTTTTACATGCACCTCTAGTTTTCTCTTCCTCTTCTCTAAAGCAGCGCAGCATGGCCCCTTTGCTGCCTTTTCCCGAGGGCGGGGTTTATCTGGGTTAGTGATGTCACGAACCCGGGAAGTAACTTGTTGTAGTCCCTACCAGCCGTTTTTGTAGGCATTAAACTGCCAGAATTTTAAAAGACGATATCTCCGTTTGCATTGAACTTTCAGCTTCGTAACTTTGCAGATATTGTTTATGCTCAAACAGCAACATTACACACAAACTAACGTTAAAAAAGTGAAATCGCAATGAACCACCCCTTTAAATAAGACCTAAAGGTATAATTCACACAGAAATGAAAATCCTGTCATTATTTACTCACTTTCAGGATGTTTCAACCTGCATGAATTTCTTTCTTCTGCTGAACATAAAGATATTTTGAAGAACGCTGGTAATCAAACAGTTGATTGTAGCCATTGACTTTCATAGTATTTTTTTTCAGTCTGAGTCAGTGGCTACCATCAACTGTTTGGATACCCACATTCTTCAAAATATCTTCTTTTTCGTTCAACAGAAGAAAGAAACTCATTCAGGTTTGGAACAATTTGAGGGAGAGTAAATAATGACAAAATTTGGGTGAACTAAATCTTTCACAGTACACTTACTGCAGGGACATCTCACTGGGGCAAACTGGGGTTAAGTGCCTCGCTCAAGGGCTCAAAGGGTTCATTAACCACTTCAACCTGCTAACCAGCACCACCTTGTTACTCATATTTCACAGTCTTTGGTTAATGATGACTTACTCTCATCAGGGTTGGGGGCTGAAAGGATCACACTATGTTTCTTCTTCACCTCATTAACTAGGGAAGAGATCTTATCAATGACACCTCTGACCTCCTCCACCTGAAATAAAGCGAAGCAAAGTTCAGAAACACAGTATTCTTTAATGGTTTTACTATAGTGTGCTCACTAACTACCCTAGTGTGAACTACTATGGATGCATGTTACAACCTTTTTTGTTATGAAATTTCTCTTTTATAGATGTCATGCGGTGTAATTGCTGTGAACTTTACACGATCAACAAGGTACATGGGAAAAAAGAAGAACAGTTATTTTTAGACAATACCAGCAACCCTTGTGACATATTGTCTAAAAATAAATGTCATGCTGTACATTGTAATGCTGTGATGCCTAATATCAGTGGTACAATTTAATACTATTTTGTATTAATGATTTAATTTATGTGTTCATTTAAAAAGAAGTGCAAAAGATTTCAGTGTTGTTATTGTTAACCAAAACTAAACTAAAATAGTTTTCTTTAACTGAAATATAGCTTTATTAAAAGTATTAAATGAAAAAAACTTTAAATGAAAATCAGAAATATTGCCTGGCAGCCAGCTAAACTAGATTTAAAATATCAGACAATTGTTAGTAATGAGCAAACATGAAAATATTTATCAGATTTTCATAATAAGATTATTCGGCCAGAATTTTAAAGCATCTCAATGCATCCCAAAGGACGGTCCATCACCGATATATAGTGTACAGAAGAGGAGCATCTGTCATACAGGTGAATGACTGCACCTTTCTGAAAAAGTCCTGCATGAAGCCATCTTTCTCCACCGACACAGTGACACCCCCATCTTCACTGGCACTTTGCCTGCCCTGAAACAAGCCTCAAAGTTACACATGCCTCAAGCATGGAGAACCACCACTAACGTTAGTTACACTGATGTGAGCACGGGAAGTAGACATAAACAATACAGAACGTTACTCCCAAATATGTGTTAGTTTATGTAAAATGTTGTATTTTTGTAAGTACAAACATTGATATCAATATATTATTTACAATGTTAACAATTAGTCTAATTGGTTTATTATTAATCACTTGCCCCATTCAAATCAGCCAGTCGGTCCCTCATAACAATGTCGATGCAACGTCGATTATCTTCTGTTGATTGTTCAAGTCCATTGCAAGTCCTGACCAGATCGTGAGAAACTAATGTATGTCGGAGAAAGTACATGAATTAACCTTTGGGGTTCGTAACTGATCGATAAAAGCTTATAAATAAGGTGTTTACGTTCAAAGAGGTATCAAGTTATGAGGCGCTGTGTATCTGTTCGGTTCCCATCCTGTCACCAGTTCGGCTGTTCTCTGCGCAGCTACACGAAACAGGGCGGTAGTAACCATAGAAACAGCATGGCGTTGTCAGGTTAATAGTTTTATTTTATATTTCTTTACTATTTACTGTGTGTTTCGATTAAATGGATATTACGATTCTCATTGTCATTATTCAAGTGTAAATTTTAGTCCTGACGACGCAGCACACAGAAGACGGTGTCACGTGATGTCTGTTACTTTTCTCAGCACTCTTCAGAAGGGGCCAATCAAAATCATTTTAGTTTACCAATTGAGCTGCCGTATACTTGAGCCTTTATATAAAGTAGACGGGTATATTTCAAATTGTATGTCAAGAGACAACACTGTCAATTATTTTAAGCAGTTATTTTTGAATATGTAAATGACTGCATTAAGATAAATATTGTTCTAAGATTTCAATGCTGCTGAATGGCAGATTCATGCGCCACCTGCAGTTACTCGTTTAGTAAAAACGAGTTCATAGAGGAATTTCCCCTTCTTATTTTCGGCAATTAGCGATACGAATTAAGACGGTGACAACGAAGGAAACTGGGTTGTCCACAATAAACTTTAATGCCAAAATAACAATTATTCAAATTTTGCATTACATGTTCACGGTTCACCTGTCCATGTACATTTATTAATGCCATGGTTTTATCAAATCCTTCGTCGCTATGGGCTAAATTGTGGCAAATTAAAGAACCAAGCCATGTTAACTTGAGCTTTATTCTTCTTATCAGTGCACTTCAATAAAACTCAATCTGATGTATCCCTTCAACACATCAATACAATCCTAAATTACCACTTTCTGAATTTCAGCTCTTCCCAATGTTTCTAATTTGTGTAAACCTTCCTTACCTTTCTTTTGTCTTATGCTATAATCATACTACAATTCAATGTACAAAATAAAGGTATTTGAGCTGCAACATTTTTGATAAACAGAGCATCAATATATTTAATTGTGTGAAAAACATGAAAACCCATACATGCATATAGTACACGAACACTGAAGGTATTAATCAGATATAACCATTCATCTTTTATACTGGAAACCAGAAAATAAATGTTTACTTAATTCTATTAACAATCAGGGTCTCTAAACATAAAATCCAAGAAATCTGCAATTTCTGCTTCTCTCTGAAAAGCCATGTAGGTATATAAACAAACATTCTTCTGACAGTGTACTTCTTGACACAACTCAATCTACTTGGAAAATAAACTAATACAAATGGCCCTATTATTCTTTGAGACCCTGAAACTGATCACTTAAGCAGGTTAGAGGTAGTACAAAAAGTCATCCAGGTTCATGTTGGGCTCCTTGTGAATGCTCTGACCAACCAGGAAGGCCAGTTTGCGGGCGCACTGACATGGTGCTGGCACTCGGACGATACCCTTAACATAAAAAGGAAGAAAGTCAACCATGAAGAATATGTAACCCAGTCAACAATTTGATCTCACAATGATGTCACAATGAGCTCACACGTTTCTCATGGTGTGGTCACAATGTGTGTGTCACAGTGAGCTAAAAGTGTAACCACACAGCGCACGCACTGTGTGCTCATACTATGCTCCCAATGTGAGGTCACTGCACACTCACTGCCTGCTCATACTGTGGTCACTGCACACTCACTGTGTGCTCATACTATGCTCCCAATGTGAGGTCACTGCACACTCACTGCCTGCTCATACTGTGGTCACTGCACACTCACTGTGTGCTCATACTATGCTCCCAATGTGAGGTCACTGCACACTCACTGT
>NW_015539843.1:0-182 GCF_001515605.1 Sinocyclocheilus anshuiensis | reverse complement strand
TGTGGGCTCATAGTGTGGTCACTGCACACTCACTGTGTGTTCATACTGTGGTCACAATGTGAGGTCACTGCACACTCACTGTCAAAAGTTTGCAATACAAAATACAATACAAAAGTTTGTATCCCACACAGTGTGTGGGATACAAACATGGCGGCGCGTTCACACGCTGCGGCTTCTCTCTC
>NW_015539842.1:1150698-1150829 GCF_001515605.1 Sinocyclocheilus anshuiensis | reverse complement strand
CCATCGCCTGTCAAAGAAGTTCCTTCCTCACTGGACAGGACCCCACGAGATTGTCGACAAGCTCTCACCCGTTGCCTATCGAATAAAAATCAGACAAGGGCGCAGCGAGCCAGTCCTTCGATGGGTCCATA
>NW_015539842.1:1150329-1150581 GCF_001515605.1 Sinocyclocheilus anshuiensis | reverse complement strand
ACTCTCCTCCGCCGCACTGCTAGGACCAACCTCTAGTAGAGAGGAGGTACTCCACACCTGTGACACTCGTTTGCTGTCTCACCTTATTCGGTGTCCATGTGTCTCTTTGTTTGTTTTTTCCTTTGTGTCTCTCTTTGTGTTTTTCGTTTCCCCCTCTCACTACAATTTCCTTTCCCCTCTAGTCCCCTCATCAGGGAACTCCCTTAACTCAACTTTAAATCCAGGTCCCGAAACTAGGATTGACTCCTTTCA
>NW_015539842.1:1149621-1149982 GCF_001515605.1 Sinocyclocheilus anshuiensis | reverse complement strand
CGCATGAATACCCCTCACTGGAAACATGGGATTCATACATGATAAGGAACAGTACTGGGCGTGGCTAAACCCCGCAGCCACCATCTGATTGGACCACGACCTGTGGGCTGGACAAAAGTCAGCCTGCTTAAAAATGGACACAAAGCCCTCTCGCTCTCTCTTACTTTCACGCTCTTTCTCGCTCAAGACCTTTGGTGAAAGCACTACAAGTGCTCCCATGCCGTAACATCGCACAACGAGACTCCAGAATTCAAAAACTTCAGTTGAAACTTCGCGATCTTCAGAGAACTTAAAGTCTTGCAAACTCAGACTTTTAGCAGAACTGCTCAAGCCTCTGTGTCATCAAGAAAGCAACCAATCC
>NW_015539842.1:1144798-1149379 GCF_001515605.1 Sinocyclocheilus anshuiensis | reverse complement strand
ACAAGAGACCAAAAAATGCAGATGAGTTGAAGGCCACTGTCAAAGAAACCTGGGCTTCCATACCACCTCAGCAGTGCCACAAACTGATCACCTCCATGCCACGCCGAATTGAGGCAGTAATTAAAGCAAAAGGAGCCCCTACCAAGTATTGAGTACATGTACAGTAAATGAACATACTTTCCAGAAGGCCAACAATTCACTAAAAATGTTTTTTTTATTGGTCTTATGAAGTATTCTAATTTGTTGAGATAGTGAATTGGTGGGTTTTTGTTAAATGTGAGCCAAAATCATCACAATTAAAAGAACCAAAGACTTAAACTACTTCAGTCTTTGTGCATTGAATTTATTTAATACACGAGTTTCACAATTTGAGTTGAATTACTGAAATAAATGAACTTTTCCACGACATTCTAATTTATTGAGAGAAATTACACCTGTATGTATATATGTATATGTATGTGTGTGTATGTGTGTGTGTATGTATGTATGTATGTATATGTATATGTATGTATGTGTATATATATATATCTGTATGTATGTGATTAATATGATAAATTGATATATAAATGTATAAATTAATATCATAAATCAGAAATGGTTGGTATGGCAACATTTAACTACTGGCAGGTAAAGTTGCGGAGCATGTTTTGTCAGGATTAGTAGATAAGAGGACTTAGCTGACCAAAAAGCAATCTTTTTATTATATGTATAGGTTAATTCTCATTGTTGTGTCTCGACTAATCATCTACAATCTGCCTTCCAGCTTTCCCACATCAAGTGCATTCAAATGAGCCACAGTGACATAGGGGCTGCTGGGATGTATTGATGCCCAGGTGTTGAAGCTGATCCTGGGGGGATAGAGAGATAGATCCGCTTTATCTGCTCTCCCCTCCAGCGCCACTAACCGCAATCAGAGCCACCGTGAGCTGCTTCAACTCTGGAAGAGCAATGAGACCCTGGAGACCAACCAAGCTATCGTTTTGATCTGAGAAAGGGAGAGAGAGACTGAGAGAGGGAAGGCCCTCGTATTGCCCTGGCCCTTTAGGAGAGGTCATAAAAACCGTCTCCATTGGGCAGACGCTTCAATCTCGGCACCAATATTTACTTTACAGGCCTTCATCAGTGAGATCATTCTAGACTGAGTGTTGCATTTGAGATACAATTACTAAAGTGTTTGCATGATTTCCATTAACGTTGTGTTAAAACGTGCTTAAAGCTCTGGGATGCAATCAAAGCTGCAAAGAGCAAATTATATCAAAAGCCCAAATATGTTAGACTAAATTACTTTTTTTTTCTAGGTAATAACTAACCTTTTAATTAAAGATAAAAGTTTTTCATTTCTATTTATAAATGGAAGATAAGACATAGGGTGATGACCTCATATATTTTTTATCAGATTTTCATTAAATGCGAATGTTAGGGGTTGGATTTAAAGGTGAGATGATCAGATACTTGTGTGTGCAATATTGAAGGTTAAGACTGGGATGTGTGTGTATAAAGTCTGAGATCAGACTGAAAATTTCATTTTTTAATTTTTATTTTTTAATTATACCTAAGTTAGGGCGTACAATAAATATTTAGATTTTGCAATATAATATAATATAATAACTAGTATAAATCCTAATAATAATTCTAGTCTAATTTAATATATACATTTAATATTTTATAGAAATTAATTTGTCTTCTAAAATGTAAATAAAATTGGTATTCTGCTGAAAATTATGGTCTCAAATGTTTGACCCAGCTTCATATTTATAATATATTGTGTAGATATGTCTGATACTGACATTGCAACATCCATCTGATATAGATATATAATGTGAGTGTCTAACATCTTAATCTAACTCTCTTTTTCACACACATATAATAGTCTTTGTGACAATATATTCAGGCTGAAAGAGTGAACCTGGAGCTCATTAGTGTGTGTTGACATGAGGAAACGAGAGTCTGACTTCCATCAGGGCTCTGATAGATCACATCAGCGCTGGACTGCAAGCAGGTATCGATCAGCCTGGAGGTGTGTGTGTGTGTGTGTGTGTGTGTGTTGGGGTGTTTGAGTGGCACTATCGGTCTATACCTTGTAATATGGCCCAGTATGAGGCCTTTCTGTGTGCTGCGGTCTGCAAGACTCCCCACCATGATGTTCAACAAGGCATGAGAGTTCAGGTATTGCTCAAATAGAGAGAATCTCAGAGACTAGCAGTGTGTGTGCTTGCGTGTGTGTTCATTGTTCTTTTTTCTAGGTGTATAGCTTAATTCCTGTTTCCTTTCTCAGGGGTGTTTATAACAGAAATTGCAGCAGTACGTGTTAGAGCTTGCATGTTAGTGTGTATAAGCTCTGAATTTCTCCAATTGCACTTAAATATGTGTCTTGTATGTTTCTTCTTGTGTTTGCAATGATCGTGAAAGTATTCTGGAATGCATGACTCTGATTGGTCCATCATGTAATTCTGAGGTCAAATAAGGAATAATTGACAACGGGCAGTTGAATTATTCGAAAAATAAATGCACAGAGTCAGAGTCAAAGAATCAGAGTCAAACTGCTCAGATGGCGGGAAAAATGTTGGTTTGGTCAATGTTTTTGTGGCTTTTGGTTCTTTTTCTGTTGTAGGCTATAAGGACTTTGAAATAACTGAAATCATTTGGCAAAGTGATATGGAACTGTAATGTGGTCAAGACCTGTCTGGAGCTACTTTAGCCTTACTTTTACCTGAAAAATAATTGCACCTTAGAGCGTTCATCAACAAATCAGATTCAAGTACGCAACAGTGCTGTATAACTTTGTGTAATCACACTAAACCAAATTCCCATTTTAATTTGTAACGATTTTACATTTTGGGTGAATTAGTGGTTCATTTGTAGCATTGCATTGCTATGGACCTTCAATGCTTGTTTGCTAAAAAAACATGTTTCTATATGAATGTACGAATTCATGCAAAAACGCCACTTTTGTAAAATTGTTACATTCTCATGAAATTGGGTTGACTAAACCGATAGAGTAAACTGAATTATTCACAGCTGATTTCTTAGACTGTTGTGCTAGTGATAACTTCAAGTAGTCATAAGACTCATATGAAATCAGTATTTCATATCCATTTATTTATTTGGAAAGTAGCTTGTTCATTTTGGGCTCCTGATCACTTTTTCTAGGTTTATTTTGTGATAATGGCCATATTATCCCTAATATTTGTGTCAAAGTCAGTTAGCCGGGACTCAGACTAGGAACACCCAAATACACTGTTATCAGGGGTAATAGAGCTCTGTCAGGGGCAAGAAAGTGGGTGGAGGAAGAGACAACCATCCCCCGACAACACAGACACATGTGAGAGGAGAAATCTGAGTTTATCGCCGTCCCACATAATCCCTTGAGTCTGATTATTCCCATCTCAACCACCTAACTCTATGTTTACTCAGGCCTACAGGATAGACACGTCAAAACATAGTGAAAAGGGGTTAGAAATAAGAGGAAATATGACATTTTTCCAAGTTTACCTCTTACAGTCTGGAGCCAGTTCAGCCTAGATTTATTGATTGAACTTTATATTGCTTCTGTTGTATTGAGTAAATATATTAAACGATTAATAATGTCCAGGATTGATCCCGAATGAAATTGAGAGGAGAGCCTGACGGCTAAACTCATAATACACCTCTACACTTGAGGTTTGGGTTATTGGAAATTGTTTTATCACCAATAATTTATCATCCGCTTGTATTAGCGTCTCCAGTTTTTACAGTGCACCAATGCTTTGTTAAACCCCAAGACTTTTCTCAGTGTACTTATTAGCAAAACATGTGTTGGAACAGCAGGATTTTATCTTGGTTAAGCTCTTGGAAACAACACTGGAATATCAGCATCCCACCTGGCCTCTGAACCTGCTGCTTGCTGGTGTCATGTCCAATTTCCTTTCTGCTTTCTCTCCTGTCGGCTCCTGAATTGTCCATCTGCTGGAAATATGTCTGCCAGTCATGTGGCACATATACACTACCACAAAAGTTTGGGGTCAGAAAGAGTTTTTTTTTTACTGCAGAAGCCGACAAGCGCCCTTGTTGTTTTTGATCAGAAGCCGATAAGTCCATTTTAGCGAATCAGCGCGCTGCATTCAGGTCAGGTGACAAGGCTACTTTCACTTTGAAAAGACGTGCTGCTAGCTGAGAGGAGTTTCGTCAAGAAAGCTAACTTAAAGTGATCGAGGATGGATAATTTCGACGAACTTGAACCTGTGATATCTTCTTCAGGGCGAAAAAGGAAAATAAATGCTGAAACGTTTTCACGGAACCTTGCAAAAGCAGCACGTTACAATGGTGAGGGAAAAGCTCCGTGTATTGCGAGTAATCACATCCATACAGTTTATGATCACAATAACAACAAATGTGGAGTTATCTGCTTTTGCTATAAAACAAACTTCTAATATGTAAAAAAAATACTTTCAATTAACTTTAATTTAGTAAATTACCTGTATTTGTTTAAGTTATTATTACTTAATCCAAACAACCCATTTGCAGTTTGATTGATATTACTTGGAATGTGCAATAAAAAAAACGTGATTTCTGAAAAAAAATTTAAATGGAGTTATCAGTTTT